>NW_027493357.1:0-235741 GCF_021521415.1 Bidens hawaiensis
TTTTGGGGGCGTATACATACTTATAGTATTTCATATTATACATATCTTAACATTAGCAAACGTGGTATTGTGTGTGAATTGCTAGACATAGTTGCTAAATTGATTATTTGTTTAATTTACGCATTCGGAGAGGTCCACTATATTCTCATTATAGTGTGATCATACGACCGTCTATTTTTACCGGCGCCCGATTCGCTTGGCAATGGTTCGCAAGACACTTTATTTGCTCATTGGTTTGGTTTATTTACCGCTTTACTTATGTTTTGCTACTTTTTATATATTTACGTATCATTGCAAAACTAATGATTTGCTCACTCAACATTATTGTTGACAAACCTATTGTATTTTCTACGTATATGCAGGTTATCGTTTAAACTGAAGACTTTGGAGTTTTGGATTGCTAGATGAGACCATAGTCTTTATCAAGAACTATTTTGTTTAAGATTAAATTATGGATTATTTCTTTTATTGTTATGGATTCTTGTTTGATTGAATTGCTATATTTAGATATTTTGGCTATTTGAAATAAAATCGTTTATTAGATATTGTCACCATATTTTTTCATGATAGTTACCTCGAGCTATGATCAATCATGCTCACACCCCGGCATTTCTGCCTTAGCTTGGGGTGTGACAGATTGGTATTAGAGCCGAAGGTTTAAGATAGGTGGTTAGAAATTGTCCTAGTCATATGTTAGGAACCCTATACGTGCCTATCTGAACTGTTTAATTGCTCCTTAATTGTTTGTAGCTTATTTAGGTAATTATTTATCATATCTGTTATTTTAGATAGTTATTTAACGTATCTTTTCGTATAAGGTAGTTAGTTAGTTGCATCTTTTATTTTAGGTCATTATCTATCATTAAATCTTTTACTTTTAGTAAATAGATCTTTTATTTTTGGTAATTATTGCACACACTAGATCTGAGGCTATGCCTCACTTTCAAAATATTTTCCAAATCTTTAAAAACATTTTAAAATGTTTAGTAGATTGCATTTTTTAATTTGGGAAATTCCTTAAGAATTCCCAAGATTTGTTTTTACTCCCTCTCCTTAGGGCATGAGGGTATGACATGTTTGGTAGTAACTGTAAGAGGTACGATAACTATAAGTCGGGCCTTGGCAAAATGGTTCCGAGAACCCAAGGTAAGACGATATTCCTTACCTGGAGGATAACCTGACCACAATATTCGAGCCCCTAGGCCAAAGCTGGACAATATGTCATACAACCGGACCTTAAGTGAATCAAATGTGACCGATCAACCGGTTGCATTCTTTTAATAAAAACCGAATTCACGGTGGTTTGTGGCTAAATTCGGAAACTTTCTAAAATTGCGTTTTAATTATTTTAAATGTTTAGTTAGGTGGAAAATCCATGACAACCCATGGGTACTCCAACTATCCATTTCACAAGCCGCATTGATTCGACATTTTGTTGGAGATTTCACCATGGTGATTCACGAGATTCTCCGACTACTCATTTTGATTCGTGTATTCGATAATTAGTGAGCTCAGTTAAAATTCCATGTAACGCTCATAGGCCGGCCTACTCCATTGAATTGTTAATTCGTTAATTAGTTGGGTCAGTTAAAATGCCAAGTAACGCTCATGGGCCGACCAACTCAAATTGTTTGTTAACCGTTATTTAATTGGGCCAATAAAATGCCATGGAACGCTCATGGGAAGCCCAATTCTCAATATATAAGTCCCGTTATGTAATTGGGGTCATTTAAACTACCATGGAACGCTCATGGGAGACCGAATACACGAAGCTTGGTTTTACAATTTAGTTGGGCCATTCAAATTGCCATGGAAAGCTCATGGAAGGCCAACTCACTTGGTTTAATTCGTTATTTATTTTAAGTTTTGAGTTACCATGGGAAGCCCATGGAAAGCCCAACCCAATAACATTTTATACTTTAAACTTGAAATAAACCTTTTAATTAATTAATTATCTCAAAGTTAATCACATTATTTTATATCGCGACTTAACCTCAAGTCATGACAACCACTAGCACGTATTAGTCACGTTTACTCATTGTCTTTCTGTCTCGTTTACATAACTTACCCAATTCTTATCATATTTCTCATTTGGTCCCCGCACAATGTCTTCTCAACTTCGTTGCGGTAGCAACCGCCGTCCATCGGCTGCTCATGATCGCCGTTCAGCTGCTCGCATCACGAAGGAGTTCACCACTGCTTTGCCCGAGGTGGTGGCTCAACTACAAAACATCAACTCGAATGGATCTGCTTCTTCGAGTGCACCCACCAACAACTATCACTATAAGAACTTCACGAGTGCCAAACATCCTCTTTACCCGGGAGAGGAGAAGGCTACTAAACTCCTCCGCTGGTTTGAGAGGATGGAAAACATCTTCATCCATAATGAGTGTCCGAACGACAAACGGACTCGTTTTGCCACTAGTGTTTTCGAGGAACGTGCCCTTACTTGGTAGACCACATTCAAGGACCTCCAAGGTGTGGATGAAGCATTAGCATGCCTTGGGAGGAGCTTAAGGAAGCTATGAGAGAGTTTTGTCCCGAGCATGAACTACATAGGCTCGAGACGGAGTTTTATGAGCTAAAGCAAATTGGTGGTGATAACTCTACTTACTCGAACATTTAAAGAGCTGAGCAGAGTGGTACCACATCTTGTAACCCCTTTAGCCCGCGGTATCCGCAAGTATATCCGTGGACTACCCACGATCTTTTGTGACGCGGTTGCCAATCGAGACCCTCTCACACTGGAGGAAGCCATAACCCTCGTTGCTTCCTTGACTGATGATCACGTTCGTGATGATACCTTATCCCGGAAGGACTCCAAGCCTGCTACTGATAAGAGTAAAGCCGAATCCTCTACTGATGCTAAAGCCAACCCTAAGCCTGCCCAAAACAACAAATCTAACCGTTACCACAAGAACAACAACAATGGCCAAAAGCGCAAGACTCATCACCAAAACTATGCTGTGAACCAACCCAACAACCAAGCCCCTACCAAAATGCTTCAACAAGAAGCCGTATAATGGACCGCACCCTCTGTGCTCAATCTTTAACCGTCATCATCCCGCATCAACCAGTTGCCGCCTTTGCACCCCGTGCAACCGTTATGGGCATCTTGCCAACACTTGCCGTGCACCTCCAAATGCATGAGCCGCTCCTCAACAACCTGCACCGTCTGCTCCTCGAGCTGCTAATAACCCTCATGCTCAAGCCGGTGGTCCCAATACCCGTGCTTGCTACCATTGTGCAAATCCTAGTCATCTCCGCAATATGTGCCCATTGCTAGCCCGTGCCAATCAAGCCCATGTGATGCCTCCACCGTATTATGCTCATCAAGCCCAAGTTGTTCCCGCACCGTACTACACTAGCCAAGCCTACCAAGTTCAAACTTACCAACCCCCGATCCCTCAAAGCTTTGCACCTCATACTTATGCTCCTCAAGTTCTACAACTTATGGCTCCGCCGACTGCTACTCATCAAGTCCCTACTATTTAAGCCCTTCCGACTAATCAAACTGCACCAACTCCTCAAGGTCCGAATGGTCGTGCCTTCATGATGAATGTGAATCAAGCCCAAAGCTCAAGTGACGTGGTGAATGGTACGTTCTCTGTTAATAACCATTTTGCTTTCGTGTTATTAGATACTGGTGCCGATAAGAGCTTTATTTCGTTAGACTTTGCATACATTATTGACAAGTCTCGGGATAGGTTGTCTAAGCCTTTTACCGTAGAAGTAGCTAATGGGAATTCTATTTCTATTTATTCGGTTATTCGGGATTGTGTCATAGTTCTTAATAAAGTGAAGTTCTGTATAGATCTTATTCCGATGCAAATGGGGAGTTTTGATGTCATAGTTGGGATGGATTGGTTGACTTTAAATCACATCGAGGTCGTTTGTTTTGATAAGTTCCTTCATATACCCCTTCAAGATGGTCATATTCTTAAAGTATTTGGTAGTACGCCTGCTTCTAAGATTAATCTCATGTCATGCTTCCAAGCTTAACGTTATTTGCGTAAGAAGTACGTTGCATTTTTGGTGCTTGTGGTGGAGAAAGATAAGGAGAAGAAGAAGATTCAAGATATTCCTATTGTGCGCGATTTTCCCGACGTCTTTTCCGATGATGTTATTGGACTTCATCCTATTCGTCAAGTGTAGTTTCGCATTGATCTTGTACCTGGAGCTAATCCCATCGCTAAAGCACCTTACCGTCTTGCACCGTCTGAAATCAAGAGCTTTCGAGCCAATTGCAAGAACTCTCCGATAATGGTTTTATTCGCCTGAGTTCTTCTCCTTGGGGCGCACCTGGTTTGTTTGTGAAGAAGAAGGATGGATCATTTCGCATATGCATCGACTATTGTGAACTCAACAAGCTTACTGTCAAGAATCGTTACCCGCTCCCTCGTATCGATGATCTTTTCGATCAACTTCAAGGAGCCGCTTGCTTCTCGAAGATCGATCTCCGTTCGGGTTATCATCAACTTCGCGTTAATGAATATGCCATACCCAAGACTGCTTTCCGTACTCGATATGGCATTACGAATTTTGTGTTATGCCTTTTGGGCAAACCAATGCACTCGCGGTTTTCATGGACCTCATGAACCGTGTGTGTAAACCATACTTGGACAAATTCGTAATTGTTTTCATTGATGATATCTTGATCTACTCGAAATCCGAAAATGATCACAAAGACCGTCTACATGCTATCCTTGACCTCCTACGGAAGGAACAATTGTATGCCAAGTTTTCGAAGTGTGAATTTTGGCTAAAAGAAGTTCAATTTTTGGGCCATATCATTAACGACAAGGGTATCCATGTCGATCCCGCGAAGAATGAAGCCGTCAAGAATTGGAAGACACCGAAATCTCCCACCGAAGTTCGTTCTTTTCTTGGTTTGGTGGGATATTACCGTCGTTTCATTCGTAACTTCTCAAAGATTGCATTGCCCCTCACCGCTCTTACACATAAGGGTAAACCTTATGAGTGGGGGTCAAAGCAAGAGGAAGCGTTTCAAACTTTGTAGGACTTGCTTTTCAATGCTCCTATTCTTGCTCTTCCCGAAGGTAGTGAAGATTTCATTGTATTCTGTGATGCTTCTAACCAAGGCCTAGGTTGTGTTCTCATGCATCGAGGCAAGGTTATAGCGTATGCTTCGAGACAACTCAAGGTTCACGAAAAGAATTATACGACGCATGATCTTGAGCTTGGTGCCGTCGTATTCGCCTTGAAGATTTGGAGACATTATCTCCATGGTACTAAATGCGTAGTATTTACCGGTCATATGAGTCTCCAACACATTTTCGATCAAAAGGAACTCAACATGAGACAACGTCGTTGGGCCGAGTTGCTTGGCGACTATGATTACGAGATTCGCTACCATCTTGGTAAAGCGAATGTTGTGGCCGATGCTCTTAGCCGCAAGAAACAAGTCAAATCCGTGTCTCTTACGTGTGTTCTTGTTCAAAATGATCTAGAAGAGCGTGTTCTTAACGCACAACACAAATCCATCACCGAAGGCAATATGTATGATGAGATGTCGTGTGGTGCGGAATCTCAATTGGAAACCAAACCCAATGGTTTACTTTATTTTCTTAATCGTTTATGGATTCCCAATCGTGATGACCTTCGGACATTCATAATGGACGAGGCTCCTAAGTCTCGATATTCTGTACATCCCGGTGCTGATAAAATGTACGCCGATCTTCGTTCCATCTTTTGGTGGCTCGGAATGAAGAAAGAAATTACTCTCTACGTTGCAAATGTCTCACTTGTTCTAAAGTCAAAACCGAGCATCACCGACCTTATGGTTTGCTCGAGAAACCTCCCGTTCCTGTAGGAAATTGGAAGATATTGCTATGGATTTTATTACTAAACTTCCTTCTACCCCAAAACAACACGATAGTATTTGGGTAATCATCGATCGTTTGACGAAGTCTGCTCATTTCATTCCCATCAAGGAAACGAATTCTGTTGATCGTTTGGCGCATATTTATGTGGAAAGGATTGTTTGTCATCATGGAACTCCATTAACCATTATCTCCGATAGAGATGGTCGTTTCACTTGCCATTTTTGGAAATCTCTCCAGTCCGCTTTGGGAACTCGTTTGGATCTTAGTACTGCTTACCATCTGTAATCTGATGGTCAATCTGAGCGTACGATTCAAACTCTAGAAGATATGCTTCGCTCATGTGTCCTCAATTTTGGGGCCAATTAGGATATTCATCTACCGCTCATTGAGTTTTCGTATAACAATAGCTTTCACTCTAGCATTGGCATGGCACCTTTCGAAACTCTTTATGGCCACAAATGTCGTTCTCCTATTTGTTGGAGTGAAGTTGGAGAATCTCAAATTACTGGTCCGGAGTTAATTCAAGAAACGACTGACCGTATTGCTTAAATCTGCCAAAATTTACTCACTGCTCGTAGTCGTCAAAAGAGTTATGCGGATAAGCATAGGAAACCTCTTGAGTTTAATGTTGGTGATCGTATTCTACTCAAAGTATCTCCATGGAAAGGTGTTGTGAGATTTGGAAAGAAAGGGAAGTTATCTCCTCGTTTCGTTGGTCCTTTTGAAATCATTAAGCGTATTGGTCCTGTTGCTTATAGAGTTGATCTCCCATCTGAACTCTCAAATATTCATCCGGTATTTCATGTTTCGAATTTCATGAAATGTCTTGCCGAGGGTAATTTTCAAATACCTCTCGATGAAGTTCGTATTGAGCAGACCATGCATTTCGTTGAAAGACCCGTTGAGATCATGGATCACAAGGATAAAGTTACTAAGCGTAGTCGTATACTGTTAGTCAAGGTGCGTTGGGAATCGAAGCAAGGAGCTGAGTTTAATTGGGAACGTGAAGATCAAATAAAGGAGAAGTATCCTCACCTATTCGGTACAGCTATTCTCTAATTTCGGGACGAAATTCCTAAAAGTAGGGGATACTGTAACATTTCGAGTTTTATCGTATTTGTTTTATCCGTGTTTAAACGTTATTCGGATCCTAATTTTATTAAGAACTTTGCATTTATGAACTATTAAGTTTCTTTATATTCACATCAAGCCCTTCATGTTTACTCATTGTTTAAATCTTAATTATATCTTAAAAAGTTCATAAAATGGCCAAAATACAAACATTAGGGACTAAAGTTGTCAACGGCTGAAACTTGATCCACCTGGACGCCGGAGCGTCGTGCGGTGGTGGTCTAGAAACTGGTCAGTGCTGCTGCACAGTCAGTTCGCGATAAATCTTAGTTCGTTTTCATTTATTAGCTCGTTTATGGCATAAAAACGGTTATTTTAAGCATGAATCGCGAGAAGTAAGGACCAAGTAAATATATTATAGTCAAGATACAAGTCCTAATTCATTATTTACTGCCCAAGAACGAATCTTTATAATTATATTCCTTGATTCTTTCATTAAAACATATTTACTTGCTTAACGGACAAAATAGACTAAAATTAGTTCGGTTTATGTTTTTATATATAACCAAGCCTTAAACCCTACCACAAATATTTACAAAAACCCTAAACATCATTCTCTCAGCCGTCATACCTGCTGCCCGTCTCAGATTAGCTCGGTTTTTCGTGTTTTGTTGAAGAACCGTTCATTAAACGGTTGACTTTGCAAGACTAAGGACCTTTGACTCGTTATATCTCGTTGTCTGTTCACATTCTGGGTAAGTTGTAAACTGAGTTTGCATTCATAAACATTCTATAGTCGATTACCTTCAATCAATTTATGAGATTGAAGGGTATTGACTGGTCAATTGCTTTAAAACCCGATAAAAGGGCAAAATAGTCAATCTGTTTGACTTCTCGTTTTCTCATGCTTCTGATCGGATTCAACGTTTGGTCCAGAAGACTTTTCTTCTTGTAATTAATTTTTAAGGGTACTAACCAAAACCCAACTCCCGAATTGAAGTTCGGATTCTGGTCAGACTCGACTCGTTTAAACATTAAAACCGGCATAACTCGAGTTATACACATCCGTTTGGATTGATTCCAGCGGCGTTAGGTTCTTTTTTACTTATAATTTCATACCGTTAAGTTTTAGGTTCTGTTGATTACCTTCGTTCATCGCGTTAATCGGGAGATTCTTCGTTTATTTTTAAAATCATATTAACTCGCTTAATCCTTAAGGTGAGTTTTGTCATTCCCCCGTTTTCACATATTTTCAAACATTTTGGGGGTGTATACATACTTATAGTATTTCATGTTATACATATCTTAACATTAACAAACGTGGTATTGTGTGTGAATTGCTAGACATAGTTGCTAAATTGATTATTTGTTTAATTTACGCATTCAGAGAGGTCCACCGTATTCTCATTATAGTATGATCATATGACCGTCTAGTTTTAACAGGCGCCCAATTCGCTTGGCAATGGTTCGCTTGACACTCCTTGGTTCGGTTTATTACCGCTTTACTTACGTTTTGCTACTTTTTATATATTTACATATCATTGCAAAACTAATGATTTGCTCACTCAACATTATTGTTGACAAACCTATTGTATTTTCTACGTATATGTAGGTTATCGTTTAAACTGAAGACTTGGAGTTTTGGATTGCTAGATGAGACCATACGCTTTATCAAGAACTATTTTGTTTAAGTTTAAATTATGGATTATTTCTTTTATTGTATGGATTCTTGTTTGATTGAATTGCTATATTTGGATATTTTGGTTATTTGAAATAAAATCAATTATTAGATATTGTCACCATATTTTTGCTTGATAGTTACCTCGAGCTATGAGCAATCATGCTCACGCCCCGGCATTTCCACCTTAGGTTGGGGTGTGACATATAGGGTCCTAAGCATATTACTAGGACTTCTCTAACGAGCTATCTTATAACCGTCGGCATTGATACCAATCTGTCACAACCCAACCTAAGGCAGAAATGTCGAGTCGCAAACCATTGGTCCACAACTCACAATGTACTATCATACAATTTGAATATGAGAATATCTAATTATTTATTTATTACAAAATTTAAATCATGTAACATCCGCATTTCTTAGAATAATAATTAATAGAAAGTTGTTATTATTAACTGTGTGTCGTTAATTTAATTGTGTGTTAGTGTTTGGATTGTGATTAGGATTGGGCTTGAGAATGGGTTATAGGCCATGGGGCCTATAGACCCCATATATAAACCCCAACAATTCCCTAACCACTCCTAATTTCTCCATTTCATTCCTTCACAACACACACACACACTCAAGAGCACACACTTTTCTCTCTGGCACTTGGATTAAATCCGAGCCAAAGGAAGGACAAATCTAGCGTATAAATGCCAAGAAACAACACCAGATCCACGTGTGGTCCAGAACCAGAACCCGAGACCAGAAAAGGTGAGTTTCAGCGAGAAGGTTAAGTTTTATGGTTGGATTCGACATGCAATATGATATAATGATAGATCGGGCCGTAAGAAGTAAGAAAAATATAAACTTGGTGGGTCGTAACCTAGCGGTTGCGATATAAGAAGAATAGGTGATTTTTGGACTATGTAAAACACGGGTATACAATGTTGGCGTAACCCAAAACCCATAAAAAGGGTAGAATCGGGTCCTAAGGAAGAGTCACGGAGTAAAAATGGCTTCAAAATGGTAACAATGAAGAAAAGTCATTCTGATCGCATGAAGCAGAATTCGTGTCACACAGCCATGCAAAGCGAATGGTTTTGCTTGCGAATTCTTTCCACAATCGCATCGCATAGCCATCCGAAGCGAATGGTTTCCGTGTGAAGCGTAATCTTTCATGCGAATGCGAATTTCCATGCTAACGCGAATTCCCATGCGATGCGAATTCCTCCCATGCGAATTCCCAAGCGATGTGAATTCCTCCCTTGCGAATTCCCATGTGATGCGAATTCAACCCCAGATAGGGGCTCGACCCCTTAGACCCTGCTAGGGGCAACCGCCCTAGACCCCACTACCATGGGCGCTGCCCCCAGACCCCCGTTTGTTGAGGGTTTCATTATCTTCGATGTAAGAAGTAGTAGTAATGGATAACTGATGCTCGTATCTTATTAAACAGTTAGAAATGCCCAGCTGAGAAGAGGTGTAACCATAAACTACGAGAGAAACCGACTCAATGTGAGTTCTAGCCCCATTTCTCTTTGAAATGTTTTCGGGGCTGGGTGCCTACTTGTAAGACTAGAAGTGTAAATATATATGTCGAAGAATGACGTAAGAATTTTTATGTACTTAGTTGATAACTAAATGTGATTGTAGGAGTCAAATACAATATAATGAAAGAGTCAGGGTGGCAGGCCCTTCTAATACCTAGGCAAGAATAGAGGGGCCGACTCTATGATATCGGTGCAAGAGGTCGGGTGGCAGACCCTTATAATATCTGCGCAAGAGGTTGGGTGGCAGACCCTTATAATATCTGTGCAAGAATGTAAGAATAGTTGTATGCTATGTAAGAAATGTAAGAATAGTACCAAATAATATTTGTGCATGAATAAAGGAATGTGTAAGAATAATCCTATAACTTGATAAACTAGAACTCACTCAGCGTAGCTGACTTTTAGTATGCACGTAGGTAAATAGATTGAAGGAGCTGGCTTGAGGATGGTACGTGGTAGGGACTGGAAGACGGGAATCTTGGGAAGAAATGTTATGAATTATTATGTTATGTTTTAAGACAAGTTAACTTTATTAAGACAAGATTCGATGTTTTGTAATGTAATGCATGAAGTTTTAATTAACTCTGATTTTAGAACTGGTTTATGAGTAAATCCAACACTAAAGTAGGGTTACCGGGAACGGGGCCTTACAAATCAAATACAAAATGTTGAGTCGGATATTTGCAAAGGAAGATTGGAATCTTCTCAACCTCCTCAAAGAAATGGCTAAGTATGGACTACGAGCAAGCTTGGACATTCGAGCATGATTTCACTACCTTGAGCATGGTGTCTTGTTGATATAAAACTTACTCCAGTGAATTCTTCTAAGTGTTGAAGGCTTCGAGCACGCTACACTTCATCAAGCAAGGTTGTTCTTCATCGAGTGTGGATTGCGAATCGAGCAAACAACTTGATCAACCCAGCTTAAACCAAGTGTTCCAAGCACAGTGGTGAGTCGAGCATGGATTCAATAAAGAATGATATCAAATGTTCTAAGTATAGACTTTGAGCATGATTCAGTTCCGAGCAAGCTTTACATTCGAGTACGATGATGGTTGTTCTCAATAAGTCACTAAGGCGGAATTGAAGATATCTAGAAGAACATGCTTTCTAGAGGGACTTATTCGAGCAAACCAAGGATTAGTCAAGAAGATTGAAGCATGCTGGAGGAGAATATTTTCTATCTGAAAATATTCTAAGTAAATTCTGCTCGAAGACTTACATCAAGCATACTGTGCATATCAAGTCTACTCGACAAGGAAATATCATACTCGAAGACTTGTTTACACTTGTATTTATTTTGTCATTCATTGTGTAATCATTAGGGTATTATAGAAGGAATGTCAGGGCCTGTAAATAGTGTTCTAGATTTCCATTTTAGAGGTGTGGATAAGGCACAGAATACGAGAGCACAAACACCTAAAAGAATATTCCTTTTGTGTATTCTCGTACCGCCGCCGCCTTCACGAAACCCTAGACATTCCTTGCAATCAAATCACGGTTCCATTAATGATATATTAAATATAGTGAATCTTTATCTTTAATTGTTCTTACTGATTATCTATTATTGTCCAAACCTTCATTCCCATCCCTTGAATATACTGATTCTGCCGAGATATTCAAGAGGCCTTTGGGTTTATTAGATCTGGTGTATTATTGTCAACCTACAAAGGTTTATTTCAGGTCCATTCCTGACAAGTGGTATCAGAGCTTTAAGCTCTCTGATGGCCACGAGACTGAAGTTTTTGAGATAAAGTTTAAAGCTTGGAAGGGTTAGAGTGTTGCTGAGTTCAGATATGAAGAAATGGATGACCAAGAAGTGTCTACAAACAAAATACCAAGGTTGTTTAGTCAAAAAAACTACATAAAATGGAAGGTATTGTTTGAAGCCGCCGTCAACTACAATGACACCGAGCTATGGCACTCTATCAAGGACAGACCATATGTTCCAGAGGCAGGTCCATACAATAACACAGTTGTAGAAAGGCAGATGAGAAGAAGAGATGACAAAGCCATGTCTATGCAGAAATTTGGTCTATCTTGGGAAATACTGACTACTGTGAATCATCATGCTAATGCAGTAGTTGAGATGTTTAAAGGAAATGTTGAATTAAGAGATATCAAGAAAGATCGACTGAAGCAACAACTTGACAGATTCAAGTTCAAGGAAGGTGAAAGGTTAAAATCGGTGTTACAGAGGTTCATGGCAATTGTTAATGAAATTAGAACCACTGATTTACAGATTACTAAGTTTGATTTAAACAAGAAACTGCTCACATCACTTCTGGTGAATGGTATATTGCCAGTAAATTCATCAGAGAGAAAGCTAATTTTCCCAACTTCAAGTTGGATGATGTTATATTATTCTTGCAAGCTGCTGAGCATGAGATGACTGAAAACCACATGATTAGGGAAGAGAAGCCAAGTTTCCCAGTGACAAATGCACTTGTTGCACCAATGGGCAATCTTTCTGTCAAATCTCAGCAACACCCGATTGTGGAAGAACCAACAGAGATAGGATCAATGTGTGGAGGAAGTCAGCCAAGATTTAACATTTAAATTATGGAAGATAACAATAGATCAACAGCTAGTGAACATCCTCCATATGTTCATAATTCAGCTCAAGGGTCTGACTATCAGGCATTGTTTTACATGCTCACAGACTCCTATAATGCTTTTGTCGCAAAGAACCTGATTCATACAAGTGTTGTGCAAGAAAACCTGGAATAAATTGATGCAAATGATCTGGAAGACATGGATCTCAAGTGGCGGGCTGCTATGTTGGCTGTGAGAAGTAAGAGGCTATACAATAGGACTGGAAGATCAACCTTCTTCGAGCCTAGTAAAAGAATTGGATTTGACAAGTCAAAAGCTATCTGCTACAATTGCTAACAACCAGGGCACTTTGCAAGAGAACGCAACCTACTCAAGCAGTATGGAAACCAAGTGAATTAGAATCAGTTCTACCAGAACCAACATCAAAATCTGCAAGGATAACAATAGAGAAATCAGACTATGAACCAGAATCCCTATCAACATCAAAACAGGCCCCAACAACAAGCCTAGCCTCAGCAAAAGAACAACCAGTTGCAGATACAAGGGAACCAGAACAAGGGAGCTGCTAATGCTATGAATCAGAACAGAGATCAAGGGAATGTTGTTGTGACCATGGTGCCTCGGGATGGTGATTTCAATTGGAGCAATCATGCAGTAGAAATTAAGGCTGTTCAAATTCGGATATCCGAAGTTTCGGATATCCGAACATTTCAGGTAGTGGATTTCACTATCCGAATCCGTATACGAAATTCGGATATCTGAAGTTCGGATATCCGAATCCGAAAATTCGGATATCCGATCGGATAGTGATTCGGATATCCGAAATTCTAAAAAAAAACTAATATCTTCAGAAACTGAAAGTCCAAAAAAATGTTTGTGTACAGCAATAGCAATATCTATATGTGCATTTGAGGCAAATTAGCACCACTCATTCGTAAAAGTACAAAACTCAGCCGGCCAAAGGAATGAAGAACTGCCGAAAACGAAGCACCGACGACCACGAATTTCCGGAATCCACCAATCACTGTCGCTTCGTCTTCATTTCAGATTGTCGAACAGTAAATCTTTGTTTCGTCTCCCTCTCACTACATCTGCTGTGATTGATCGTTCTGGGCTTGATGGGGATCGGAGGTGGTGCGCTGGTGGTTTGAGAAAAATAGAAGGACGAGTGGAGAGCCGGAGGAGTGACTGACGGTGGTTATCGACGCCGGTGGAGGAGGGTTGAAGGCTGGAGGAGAGTGGAGGCAATATAGGGTTTTGACTTTTGAGTCTTGAGTGTAGAAGACTGAATAGAAGAGGCAGATCTATGGTTTTTATTATATAAAATAAAATTAAAAAAATTTTAAAATTAAAATATCGGATAGTTCGGATATCCGAACTATCCGAAAAATCTGAAAATTGATATCCGAATTCGAATTTTCGGATATCCGGGATTCGGATATCCGAATTTTTGGAGATATCTGAATTTTCGGATATCCGAAAATTCGGATAGTTCGGATACGCAAAGTCGGATAATTCGGATACGGATTCGGATTCGGATAGTTTTAAACACCCCTAGTAGAAATGGAAAAGGCTAATGTTGCATACATGGCCAAAGTACACGAGAAAGGAGAATCTTTAAACTCTTAGGTACCCACTGAACCTTTTGTTTATGAACTTCTATTAATCGTTAACAATCTCAACAGAGAGGTTGAGAAGTGAGTGTGGAAGGAAAAATGCAATGTTGAATGTGTATGGAAATAGTGAGTCTACTTATGTTGAAAAAATCAAAAGTCTGGAAGAGGACTGCATGCAGGCTTACTTGGCACAGTAAAAAATGAGAGTGGAAATAGAATGATTGAAGAAGATGTATACAGAAGAGAAGCTCAAGAACACAGAACTGTTGATTCAAATGGACTTCTTGAAAAATCTTGTATCCAAAGGGAACATAGTGGGATATATTGAAAAAATGAATCCTGAAGAGAAGTAAAAGAAGGTTCCACCACCGTTTTGTGACAAGTATCCACTTAAAGTTGACAAAGAGCAAAGAGAGGAATACTTGAAGCAATTTAAGAGTGTTTTTGAAGACAAGAAAGATTTTGTAAAGATGTATGACAATGTGATAATAGATAAAGATGGTGAGTTTGTGATGAAAGAGACAGTCACACCAAGTGAAAATGAAATGAAACATGTTGAATCTAAGAAGAAGTGGAGTGAATATTCAAGTTAAGGAAGTACTTGCAGTTGCAAGAGCAATAAGTCATCCGATGACAAGAAAAAGAAGATCCTACAAAGAAGAAAATTGATGAGAAGATCCCAATAGTTCCTAAGGCAAATCAAAGAATGAAGAAACATTATGAGAAGATGAGAAGAGAACATAAAGTGTTTGATCTGTGTGAGAGATCTCAATCCAAGAATGACAAGTCTGGGAGCTACACATATGAGCATAATCATGCTCCAATTTATCATGTATTCTCAAATCATGAACTATTTGATATAGGAGAAGTTGACTATGTGCCTAGGAGAAGTTTTGTGTGTGAGAAGGAGTTGGTTCATTGTTGAGTCGGATTTTTGATAAGGAAGATTGGAATCTTCTCAACCTCCTCAAAAAACGGCTAAGTGTGGACTTCGAGCAAGCCTAGACGATCAAGCATGGTTTTACTACTTCGAGCAAGGTCTTCAGAACCTTAAATGGTTGATTCTTCTAAGTGTTAAGGCTTCGAACAAGCTACACTTCAACGAGCAAGAGTATTCTTTTATCGAGCATGGATTGCCAATCGAGCAAACAGTTGGATCATACAAGTTTTAACTAAGTGTTACGAGCATAGGATGATTGAGAACATGGGGATAAGCATGGATGCAACAAGAAGATGTCACGTGATCAAAGCAAGGACTTCAAGCACAGTTCAGTTCCCCGAGATAGATTTACATCCCAGCATGCTAAAGATTGCTGAATAAGAAGACTGAAGACATCAAGAAGAATGAGCTTGCTCGATGGACTAGTTCGAGCAAAGCATGGATTAGTCAAGAGGAATGAAGCTTGCTGGAAGGGAATATTTTCACTGAAGATATTCTAAGTAAAGTATGATCGAGAACATTCATCGGGCATACCTAGCATAGTGTGTTTGCTTGAGCAAGATTGTTACCTTGCTCGAGGACTCAACACTTGTATTATTTTGTATTTCATTATGTAATGATTAGGAAATTCTAGAAGGAATGTCAGGGTCTATAAATAGGGTCCTAGGTTTCCATTTTAGGGTAACATTGGCACACACGGAATACGAGAAACATTCTAAAAAAATATTCTATTTGATTCCTCGTACAGCCGCCGCCGCCGCCGTCATACACGAAACCCGAGACATTCCTTTCACTGTTTCATTAATGACTCATTTAATACAGTGAATCTTTGTCTTTGAATGTGCTTTTGTTGATTATCTTTTATCGTTTCGTGCTTGTTATTTTCACTCCTTCGTTCCCACTTGTTGGATATCCTGATTCCGCCGAGATATTCAACAGGCCTTTGGGTTACAAAGTCGTTGTGTTCTTGTTAACCTTTTCGAAGGTTTCACCCAATTCATGGTCCTGATAAGTGGTATCAGATATTTGGAAGCTCGCTGAAGGCCACGGGACAGAAGGTTTGTGAAAAAGCCTGAAGCTTTACTCTATTTCACTACTGCAAACTCTAGATCTGCTAAAATGGAAGACCAAGAAGTCTCTACCAACAAGATTCCAAGATTGCTTGGATAAGAAAACCTCATCAAATGGAAGGTGCTCATTGAAGCAGCTGTAAACTACAATGACCCAAAGCTTTGGACTTCTATCGCTGAAGGAAACTATGTTCCTTCAACAGCTCCAAACAACAATGCCACTTTTGAGTTAAAAATGAAGCAACGGGACGATAAGGCTCCGTCTATGCTAAAGTTAGGTCTTTCTAGGGAAATTTTGACAACTGTCAATCACCACAAAACCACAAAGGGTATGTTTGATGCGGTCATCGACATGTTTGAAGGAAATACTAAATTACGAGATATCAAGAAAGATAAACTGAAGCAACAGGTAGACAGGTTCAAGTTTAAAGACGGAGAGAGATTAAAATCAGTATTGTAGAGGTTTATGATGATTGTAAATGACATAAGAACAACTGATCTGCAGATCTCTGACTTTGAGCTGAACAAGAAGCTCTTGTCATCCTTGTCCGGTGAATGGTACACTGCCAGCAAGTTTATTAAGGAGAAAGTCAGTTTCCCAAATTTTAAGCTAGATGATGTGATTGCATTTCTTAAAGCTGTAGAATAAGAGATGATCGAAAATCATATGATTAGAGAGGACAAGCCATGTTATCAAGTGAACAATGCTCTTGTAGCCCCAATGGGCAATCTCTCAATCAAGAATTAACAACCTATTGTTGAAGAACCATCAGAAACAAGTTCAACATGTAGTGGCCAGTCAAGGTTTAATGTTCAGCTGTTTGAAGATGATACTACCTCTACAGCAAATGGGCAGTCAACATTTATGAAGAACAACAAAGCTCAAGGAACAGACTATCAAGCATTGTTCTCTATGTTTACTGAGTCATACCATGCTTTCGTCGCCAAGAACCTGATCAACACAAGTATTGTGAGGAGGATCTTGAACAAATTGATGCCAATGACTTGGAAGACATGGACATAAAGTGACAGGCAGCTATGTTAGCAGTGAGAAGCAAACGATTGTATAATAGAACCGGAAGAACAAGCTTTAATGGACCGAATGAAAGAATCGGCTTTGAGAAATCAAAGGCCATCTGTTATAATTGTCAACAACCAGGACATTTTGCTAGAGAGTGCAACATGCCAAAGCAAGTAGGTAACCAAGTAAATCAGAACCAATTCTATCAAAACCAGAATCAGAATTTCCAGCACCAGAGAACTCATATCACCAACCAAAACCCCTATCAAAATCCAAACAGACCCCAGCAACAAACCCTTCAACCTCAAAGAAACAATCAAATGCAGGTTCACACTAATCAAAACAGAGCCAATCAAAACAATGTGAACCAGCTGAGAGATCAAGGAAATGTTGCAAAAGCCTTGTTGAATGTATATAAAGCCAGTGAAGCAACATATGAAAATCAAATCAAGGGGATTGAAGAGGATTGTATGATGGCATACCAAACCCAATAAAAAATGACAATTGAAATTGAGGGGTTGAAGAAGATGTATGCTGAAGAGAAATTGAAAAATGCTGACTTGTTGATTCAGATGGAATTCTTGAAGAACCTTGTTTCTACAGGAAATATAGTGGGTTATGTGGATAAAATGACTAAGGAAGAGAAGTACAAAAAGGTGCCACCACCTTTCTGTGATAGCTACCCACTGAAAGTAGACAAGGAGAGTAGAAGTGAATATATGAAATAATTCAAGAATGTTTTTGATGATAAAGCTGAGTTTGTGAAGCAATATGATGATGTGTTTGTGGATAAGAATGGAGAGTTTGCAGTAAAACAGAGTGAGGAACCAGAGATTAAGAACACTGATAAGATGGAAAATGAGAAAAAGAAGTGGAGTGAGTACTCAAGTGAAAACAGTAATTGCAGCTGTGGAAGCACTAAATCATCTAAGGGAAGGAAGAAAAGGGGATCCAACAAGAAGAAAAGTGAAAAGATTCCTCTTCTCCCAAACATGACTCCAAAGTTGAAAAAGCACTATGAAAGAATGAGAAAAGAACATGTAGTGTTTGATATTTATGCTAGACCACAGTCTGAAATCAAGAAAGAGATGAAACTTCAATGAAATCTTCTTATGATCAGTCACATCCTCCAATCTATCCAGTCTTCTCAAACCATGAACTATTTGACATAGGAGATACGGAGTATGTGCCAATGAGAAGATTTGTTGGAGAAGGAAAGGGAAGCAGTTCAAGAACCTCATCTAAATTGAAGCCTATAGTGTTTGTCAAAGAAAAATATCATCTGTAACCTGATCTGAACAAACCAATCAAAATGGACTTCAACAACTCTTTGTGCCCTAAAACCTCCCTAGGCTTTGATTTCCCCAAACCTAGTGACAAAATTAAAGACAAGCAATTGCTTGAAGATATGGGGAGCTATGCAAAGGTCTGGTGCAAGAAGTGTGATGCCTATGGTCATCACACTGAGGAAGAGTTTGTTGCTAGTTTGAAGAGGAAGAGGAAGAGTTCGTTGTTCTTGCTGGTTTGAAGAGGAAGAGTTTGTTGTTCCTGATGTGGTTTGTGGCTTTGATATGAAAGGATACAAGAAAATGTTTCAAAGATACTTAAATGAGGAAAAAGGAAGTTCAGATGATGAAGAGAAAAGGTCAGTGATAGAGAAGATATTGAAACAAGTCTTAAAGATCAAGGATGATGTAAGAACATCAAGCAAACCTGCAAATAACAGAAGGTCAAGTGACAAAGGAAAAGAAAAGATTAGACCTGGTGTTCTTAATGGAGATGAGAAATTTTTGATGAAGCAGGGATATGAACCAAGTGGATTCCAATGGAAGACTAAGAAGGAGATAACTGAAAAGAAGAACTATGTGATTGAGCAAACTGAAGAATTAATCAAGTCACATATTATGAAGAATGGGTCAGATTCAGACTCAGAAGAAGAATGTGAAGTTGTGTATGAAGACCCACTTCCAGTCCCAGTTCCAACTCCTGATGAATCTTCACCTGACTCTGAATTACAAAATGATGCAGTTTGTGACTCAAAATCCAACTAATTCTGTTTTATGTGTATGTGCAGGAGCAGTCCTTGAACATAAATAACTTATGGTACATGGACAGTGGATGTTCCAGGCACATGACCTGTGACAAAGGTGCTCTCATCAACTATGAAAGAAAATATGAAGGGCCAGTTGCCTTTGGGAGTGATGAAAATGGAGGGAAGATTGTTGGAAGATGAACACTCTCCAATGGCAAAGTATCCTTTGAGAATGTGCTGCAGGTTGAAGGATTACAATACAATCTACTCAGCATTTCTCAAGTTTGTGATAAAGGGTACAAGGTAGCCTTCAGTGATGAACACTGCCTAATTTTGAAGCCTGAGTTTGTGATTCCAACTGAGATGATCATGATGATGGCTCCAAGAAATATCAACCTCTATGAGCTAAGAATGAACACTGCTACATCTATAGGTGGTTCATGTTTTGTTTCCTAAGCCACTGAAAATGAGACCAAACTGTGGCATAAGAAGATGTGCCATTTAAATTTGAAGAACATGAACAAGCTAGTGAAGGGTGAACATGTTGTTGGCCTTCCCACTAGAGAGTTCAAGCTAGAATAAAAATGCACATCTTGCCTCAAAGGGAAACAACACAAATCCTCACATAAGAGCAAAATGATAAACACCATTGATGAGGTCTTGGAACTGTTACACATGGATCTATTTGGTCCTTTAACTGTTCCAAGTATTGGAACGAAGAGATATTGCCAGATTTGATCAGAACCTATGTGCTAAAAATGGAAAATCAACTTGAAAGAAAAGTTAAGGTCATTAGAAGTGACAATGGGACAGAATTCAAGAGTGGAATTATGGATGAATTCTGCACTTCTCAGGGAATATTTCAACAATACAGTGCACCTAGAACTCCTGAACAGAATGGTGTTGCAGAAAGAAAAAACAGAACATTGATTGAAGCTGCAAGGACCAAGATTGCTGATGCAAATCTGCCAGTCACTTTTTGGACAGAAGCAATCAACACTGCATGTTATGTGCAGAACAGGGTTTTATTAAACAAGACTCAAACAAGACTCCATATAAGGTAATCTTCAAAAGAAAACCCTATGTGAAATTCTTGAAGCCTTTTGGATGCAGATGCTCACTGTTGAATACAAAGGATTACCTAAACAAATTCCAGTCAAAATCATTGGAATGTTTCTTTGTGGGCTACTCTTCTCATTCAAAGGCTTACAGAGTCTATGTGAAGGAGCACATGGTGGTCATTGAGTCTTCAGATATATTATTCAATGAAAACCACTTTAACAATGTTGAAGGACCCAAGTGGCTTTTTGACTTGGAAAAGATTATTAAATCGTTCAAAATCTATAATGAAGATATGGATGACAGCATGTACAGAACCAGCTTTGAAGATAAGGGAAAACGAAAACAAGTTGATATGGACAAGCTATGGTCATATGTTGCTCCTGAAACAAATGGATTTAACTTTGAAAGAAGCAACCAACAAAGTGCTGAAGTTGATCTGAATGAACAAGATGTAGCAATTGAAGTTTTGAATGAAGGTCCAAGTGAAGTAGAGAGTGAACCCATTCAAAGTCAACAACCTGTCTAGTCTGAAGGGTTAAATCAATTTGAAGATAGGTTTCAGTCTTTGTTTGACTCTATACAATTTGGGTCAAATGAAGCATCATCAGAGATTAATCAAGTTCAAGCAACTAATGAAGTTCAAGAGGGAATTGAAGATGAATCTGCTGAATTAAATATGACCAATCTAGAGACAAAAGTGTCTGCACAACAAGTTGTGCAGACCACCTCTATTGAAAGAAATCACCATGCAGAAAATATAATAGGAGACTTGCATGAAAGAGTAACTAGAAGCTCTTTTGAAAAGGCAAACATCTGTCTGTATGCCTGCTTCTTATCCCAAGTTGAACCAAAGAATATCAATCAAGCATTGAAGGATAACAGCTGGGTAGAAGCTATGCAGGAAGAGTTAGCCCAATTCAGAGACATACATGTATGGGACTTGGTGGACAAGCCCAGAGGCAAGTATGCTATTGGAACAAAATGGGTATTCAGAAACAAGAAAGATGAAAGGGGTATAGTGATCAAGAACAAAGCAAGATTGGTGGCTCTAGGATGCTTACAGGAAGAAGGAGTGGACTTTGAAGAGGTTTTTGCTCTAGTTGCACGACTAGATGCTATAAGGATCTTTCCTGCATATGCAGCATCAATGAACATTAAAGTCTATCAACTTGATGTAAAATCTGCATTTTTAAATGGAAAGATTGATGAGGAAGTTTATGTCACTTAACCTCCAGGATTTGAAGATCCACTGCATCCCAACAAGGTTTACAAGCTCAGCAAATCTTTGTATGGACTACATCAAGCTCCAAGAGCCTGGTATGATGAGCTGTCAAACCATTTGTTGGAAAATGGCTTCTGTAGAGGAGCCATTAACAAGACTCTATTCTACAAAAGGAGGAACAAGGATCTGCTGCTGCTGCAAGTGTATGTGGATGACATTATCTTTGGCTCTAAAAATGAACAAATGTGCAAGGAGTTTGAGGAAGTAATGAAATTCAAGTACAAAATGAGCTTAATGGGGGAAATGAATTTCTTCCTTGGACTTTAGGTGCAACAGAAAGCTGATGGAATCTTCATTAATCAATCAAAGTATGTACAAGAGATTCTTAACAAATTCAAGTGCCAAGACTTCAAGACAGTGTCCTCACCATGAGCAAATGGTACCTGATGAAAAGGGGGAGCCGGTGGACCAGCATGACTATAGGGCCAAGATAGGATCACTGATGTATCTCACAGCATCTAGGCCAGATATTATGTTTGCTATGTGTGTCTGTGCCAGATTCCAAGCTAACCCCAATGTCTCACATATGCTAGCAGTTAAGAGGATCTTCAGATATCTAAAGGGAAAAACAGATTTGGGGATTTGGTATCTAAAGAATCCTTCCTTTGACTTGATGGCCTACACAGATAGTGACTATGATGGTTGCAATATGAGTAGAAAATCAACCTCTAGAGGATGTCAGCTTCTAGGGAACAGGCTGGTGTCTTGGCAATGCAAGAAGCAAACTACAGTGTTAATCTCTACTGCTGAAGCTGAGTGTATTGCTGCTTCTGCTTGCCGTGCACAGGTTCTGTGGATTCAAAATCAACTGCTGGATTATGGTTTGAATTTCTTATTTACCCCTATTTTAATTGATAATACTGCTGCTATGTTTATTGTTAAGAATCCAGTCTAGCATTCTAAGACTAAGCACATTGAAATTAGACATCATTTCGTTAGGGACTGTTAGGACAAATGTTTAATAGAAATGAAAAGGGTAGACACATCTGACAATTTGGCTGATCTGTTCACCAAACATTTAGATAAAACCAGGTTTTATTTTCTGTTAAAGTGCCTAGGAATGATAAATGCTGATGAAGTTTATTTAGGATGTGTGCTTAAGTGAGGTGCTTACTGATTATCTTTGTTACTCAATTTGAATGTTTGCATGATGATTTGCTATGCTTGAATGATTACTCTAATTGCATTTATCATGTATGTGACTGTCCTTGTGTGGGATTTTAGTTAAAATTGCTAATTACAGCTTTTGGTACTTTGATCTGTGCTTGCATGATGTATTTTTGTGATTCTAAGTACTTCGAGCGTGAATCAGTGCTTGATATTGTGCTTGTTGCTCTTTGAGCACAAGCAAAGGAACTTGAAAGACTATTCTAAGTCCTTCGAGCACAAATGTCATAGCTCAGCTGCTTGAGCTTAGAATTGTCTTAAAAAACTTTTTCAAGTATTTCGAGCATAATTCTGTGTTGCATGGTGTGTTTAATGCTCCTCGAGCACAAACAAACCATACTTGAGGTTTCTCAAGTAACTCGAGCACAAATGATGTGTTACTTGTGGTCGAGCATGGACATGTGTTGTGGAAAACTTCTGAAGTATTTCAAGCACAAGTATATTGCTCGAGCACTTAGCTAAGTTCTTCGAGCACATGCACTGAAATGATCAATTTTAAGTTTGCTCAACTGACTTTCGAGTATGCCGATGAACTGTATGATTTCTACTGTCTGGATGAATGTGTTTGATACTGTGATAGTGTGTGCCTGTTAAACGTGCTTAACTGATAACACTATTTTTAAAATCAATGTTCTTCAATTGAACTTTCAAAAGGAAATGGTTTTGAAAATAGTAAATGTTTTTAACTAAGCAACACTGTTTTCGGTGATATTTATTAAGAGACATGATAATATTATCCAAGTTCCTAGCTTCAAAGAAGCTAGAAACTGTTTTATGTGGAGATTGAATCCAGCCTAAAATGGGAAATGAGAGTATATTGTCTAATCTCCTAACCAATAGATTGAAAGCTTAAAAGATTTCTATTCAGCATATTGACAATTCATGTGGTATCTTCTCATGAGTGTAGAGACTGATGTGATACAAACCTAATAATCTTGCTAAGTTTGATGTGGTGGTTCATCCGAAGACCACGGTATGTTTCCTTGCACATCTCTCCGTATGATAGGCAGAAAGGTGATTACCCAATCATACACGAGCCCGTTGTTGTCTTGGTTTCTCAAAATCAAATTTATAAAATGTATGAGCGTCAAAAGAGTTATATGTTGTTGAAAGGCTGTCAAAGTAAAATGAAGCATAAAAAAATTATTGAAAAGAAAATTAGAATATTGCTTAAAAAAATTATTATTACAAATAAATAAAATATCATGACTTTATGGGGCACCAAGGGAACTACAGGAGTGGGGCAATCAAAGAAGTCCTAAACACTCTGAATGTAAGGCATGTAAGTCCGGATGGCTTATAAGTCCAACGTTCAACCTTGAAGTCGGATATATATACATATATATATAATTATTACTGCTCAAATAAATAAATATTTTGACCAAGGCATCAGGGGGTTGAAGTCAAATTAGGTTGATTGGAGAAAGCTAAATAAACTTTGAGAAGAGATAAGGAACAACGTGAAGTCCGAAGTGTAACCATTCCAACTCAAGCTCTTAATTGAATCTTAAGCATATCACGAAAGTTATAAGAATCATGTTAAGTGCTTCCACCTAGTGTCAACATGACTTAAGTCATAATAAGGCTGAAAATGAAATGGTGTGATAGTAATTAGATAATATGATCCCATGTTGAGATCTTTCCAAATGAATTGAAATGAATTTTGAACTGGATTTTGATCTCTTATTTCACCTTAAATGAACTGCTTAGGTCAGCTCATGAAGTTGAAATGATCATCTTTCATTCGAGCAAAAGAACTTTGCTTACTAAGCATGATAACATTGTGTCAAGCATCCTATGTGACTTGTATGAATTGTCTATGTCTTTCGAGCATGCATCTTACCTTCGAGCATACTAATGGCATGACAATTTGCTGTAAAGTGTTTCGAGCATGCATCTTACTTACGGGCACCTGCCATGATGAGATATTGGACGTTATGTGTTTTGAGCATGATTGCATGATGAATTGTAAGACCTAAGTCTTCGGGCATAGAAGTATGCTAGGTGTTTCAGTATGACCGTTCGAGCTTAAGGAAATGGATCACTTTGTTAAGTAGTTCGAGCAAATTTGGGAGCTAGACACTTAGCTTGCGCGATTCGAGTACAGGCATAGGAATAATTTATTATGCTAAGGCTTTCGAGCATAAGGGTACATCGAGCACATTGAGCGTTTGCAATCTAAGTTAGTCGAGCAAAGGTTCTAACACTTAAGAACGCATCTCGAGCATAGGATATTGTCATGATAGATTTCGAAGTATCTCGAGCATGATACATTCGTTAATCAGAATATAATATTTGAATATTATACTAATGTTTATTTTTTTTACAGTAATGGCAGACGAGAATGTTCAGAATCTAGTTCCAGAGCTAAATCCTGATAATCCAGAACAGCCTCAAGCTCAAGCCGAACCGAAAAAGCTGTAGTGATGTTATCTTGGAACAAGAGTAATAACATCTGTGCCTATTTACAGCCGAATTTTGAAGACACACCGATATTCGGGGGCATGATCAGTTTCTTGACTCGCTCCAGGATGTACAAGGCCATATCTACTCGTACTGTTGTCTATCAGAGTATTATACGAGCATTCTGGAATACCACTCGATAAAATGAGGCCGAAAAACCGATAGAGGCAGTGATTCAAGATTAGCAAGTTGTGATTGATATTGATGTGATTCGAGATTCGTTGGGATTTCGTGATACGATTGACGATAGATGTGAGTTTGATAAAGGATTAATTAGGGGGTTGTTTGGACGGGTAAAGTATAACAGAGATTTGGGTAGATCAATGTACAACAAAGAAAACTTGTGTGAACAATACAAGTACTTGTTTCATGTGTTGATACATTGTCTCGGTGGACGCAAGGGTGGATTCGACGAATGCCGAGTTATGCTATAGTCAGCTTTTTTTGCATTGGTATTGAATAAACCATTCCTTCTCAGAATTGGTTTATTATCATTTGAAGGAAAATATCACAAGTCGTCATAAGTTTCTAATGTATCCCAGATTTCTGCAAATGATGATCAATGACCTGTTGCCTGATTTGATTAAAGATCAAAACGATGTGATGAGGCTTGAACACATGAATGAAGAGACTATGAGGCGTTTAAGATCTTACCGTGGTCAAATTCTTCAAGATAGACCGAAGTTTAAGTGATTGATCGGACATCTTGCGAACATTGATTATATCGCACCACCTAATGATTTGGGCTCATGATGATTCCGATTTTGAGCGTGAAGGTGGTGATGGTGGAAATGCTGGAAATGATGGTGGTCTAGGACCACAAGCTGAGTTAACTTATGAACATAAGAGAAAGCGTAAGGTTAAGGAACCAATGGAAGATAAAGGGGAGAAGCCTAAGAAGCAACGGGTGAGAAGAGGCTCAGGTATTGAGATACCTAGTCAACCGTTGTGAGGTCTACTCCTATTGTATCTGCTCCAGTATCTATTCTAGTTATTATTTCTACTTCTCCTACAGTTCAGGATATTCCGAGATCTCCAGTTCCAGATTTTACTCGATCTCCTACTCCTGTACAGATGCCTGTTTCTCCAGTGCCTACATATATGACTCTAACTACTACTGCAAGACCTGATCCTTATTTTGTAGATGTATTGCAGACAATGTTGGCTCGTATGCCTACACCACAGCCAACTACTCCAGAGACTCCAGTTACACCTACACAGTTGCCAAGAACTGAGCATTCATTTATGACATTCACTCATCCTCAGGGTCCCTTGCAACTAGTTCATCCAAATTTCTTTGGTATGACTCCTCAAACTCAGTGGTTCCATATGATGAATCTGTTGCATCTTCAACAGACACAAATGCAAGCTAACAGAGCTGCCCATGAGCTAGCACAACGGAATTTGTTACGACATATTCAGTATGCTCAACGTGAAAACAGGGAACTCAGAGCCCTTGTTGCTGCTCAAGGGGGAGATATTGGATACACAAGATGAGATCATCCTTCAGCTCACTTGTAAAGATGACGAGTTGAAGAAGTTAAAGAATGATGAGGATGATCAGGATGGAACGAGGGGTGCAGATCAGCACCCGGGCGGTAGTTTTGCACCGTCGGCAGGTAATAAGGCTGATACAAGTGCTGGTAGTGGGTCTGAGGGTAGTAATTTGCATATAGTGCCATACAAGGATTACACGAGAGCCAAACCGATTGATGTCATTCCAGCTAACATGATTTTGTTTGTGGGGATGGACGGAGTCGTGTATAGTATGGTGAAAGATGATGAGATCGAAGAAGGCGAATTTGTAGATCATTCATTGTCCAAAGAACAGATAGCCTTGCTTCTGAATCTAAACGAAGAGGAGGTTGAAGACTTGGGTAGAAGTGTGGATGTGGATATTGAGATTGAGGAAAGTACGAATACAGGCATTCCACGTAGGAATGTGCCTGATTATGATAAGGTAGAGGTAGAGGACGTTATTGCTGAGGAGTATCCTGAATTTTACACCGACAACAACAACAATGATTCAGGTATTCAGGTATTCCACGTGGGAATGTGCCTGATTATGATGAGGTGGAGGTAGAGGACGTTACTGCTGAGGAGTATCCTGAATTTTACACTGACAACAACAACAATGATTCAGGTATTCCGTTCTTCACTACAGAACATTTTGATGCAGCAGAATGTTGCTTACTGGAAGAGATCTAAAAGTGGAATAAAGCTGCAGAGACAAGTCACTTATCGGCGACAGAGAAAAAGCGCAAACGTGCTTTGGATGGTATGTTCGAGCATAATGTAAAGAAGATGAACAAGATGATCGAGACCTTTCATTATCATGAACGGGAGGAAGTCAAATTGGCAAAGGCTCAAGCATCTGCATACCAGATGAAAAAGTACAAGCCGGCGAAAGATGTGAAAGGTGATTTGGTCACGTGGCAGTTTGATTCTGAGCTTAAGGTATATATTGTGAAGTGGGAGCACGGTATTTATTACCTCAAGCGCCCCCATGATATCTTATTTATGCCAAGATGGGACGTTAAAACACTAGCTAACAGGCCGTTCGTGAATCGAGGAGATGATGTCTGGACTAAGTGGTTCTATAATCATTTATTGCATGAAACCCGATATGGTTTCAAGTTCTTCAAACCGCATGTGACGACTCACAAGTATTTGATGAGATTGATCAACGCACTAGCTGGAGGAAGTTGATTCTACAAGTAAAGCCGCCAAAGACAATGAAGAGAGCTCCAATGAAGATATTTCCTCAGAGTCTTTTCACCTCGTTTAATTATTGGTATTATGACAATCATACATGTGAAGCGGTTATCGTATTTGGTTCCGGTTCAAACACGAAGACTATACGTGTGATTGATCCGATGTGGTTGGTTAACTTATCTGAGTCTGACAACGATGCTTTATTTACAAGTCAGATCAGATTCGCTAACGTAAGTGACTACGAACTTGCTACGCAATTACAGAAGGTGATTCGTGTTTGTTATGCATACAAGATTCATAGTTGTTTGGACTGGAAGACAAGGATGTTCCAGCATTGATGAAGATAAAGAGCTCGAGACGAGGGGGAGTTTGTTGATACATGTTTTGTACGTCTCGATCTTTATTGGGTTATTAATGTAATTAGTCTTAGTTTATAGGTGGTTTAATGTAAATATGCTTATTCGCCTTTTTGTAAGGCACATTCGTTACCCCGTAACGAATGTGTCACATTCGTATAATGTAAGCTCCATTTGTTAACCAAGATTAACGAATAGAACATAACGAATGAAGGCTGTTGGCTATGATAAATGTATTAACGAATAAGTTGTTAATTCGTTTGGTTAATGTAACGAATGACCTATTCGTTAAGACCATCTTAACGAATGAGGTTATCCCCTATTTATACCCCTGTAATCTATTTCTAATGTAACAGTTTCGATTATTCCGTCTTCCATCTCGTTACTCTGCCCAAATTTACTCTCAACACACACATTACACACACATAACGTAATCATCCTTAATAGTATATCAGATCAACGAATTCATCGATGTCATCATAAGATCTAGATCCTTCCGGCTCTTTCAGGTCATGTCAATGAGAGAGTTGTGATCGAATCCATGCAACTGCAGGAACTTGAGATCTTTGTGTTTGCTCTTCACTTCTTCATGCTCTCTTTTCTCACGAGCCTCTTTTTCAGTTATTTCCTGATATTTCTGATTGGCCTCATCTTCATTCGTTCTTTGTTTTTCCTTTTCTGTCTTCCTTTTGTTGCAACCCATAGGACATTCTGCTTTCTCATGGGACTCCTCCACTCTTTTGACTTTTTCTTTCAAGTCTTATATGGATAAGTCTTTGATGTGATCATAGTTGTATCAATACTGTTTAAGATGTTTGATATCTTGATGTTTCTTTTTCTTTTCTTCAAATAAAGTCTATCCTTCTTCTTTTCTTCTTATCACCTTCTGTACAAAGTCAGCTGTATCATCAATTAATGCATTCTTGTACATCTATCGAAGATGTCAAAAATTTGCAGATTTAGAAATGATGGACGATGTCCAGCTTGCAGCAAGAAATCTCTTCTAGATTGTCTGCTCCTCCATCCTTCTGCCTCTTGTGCAATGCTTTCTCTGGACATCCTTTGTAACTATTTTGCATCATATTTGAGGCTCAAAAGATAGGCTTTATCTTCCTTTTCTTTGTCTTCAGCCCTCTTTGCCCTTTCTTCTTCTTTAGTTTCCATATGTTCATCCAAGTTGTGTAGAGCCTCAATCATGGGTTCTTCAATTTGAGTAGTCATTGGCTCAACCACAACCTTGGACTTTTGTCGTCTTGTGTAAAATTTCTTCACAAATTTTTGTCTTTTGGCTTTTGGGGTCTCAGTCTCTGATGTTTCTTATCTTTTCATATACTCCCTAGCCTCAGGTTCTGGTTCTTCAACAATAACAGGTTTAGTCACCATGGGTTCAGATGCACCAAGAACAGGCTCATCATCTAATATCTCTTCAATTCTAGGCTCGGTAATGTGAGGCTCATCATCAACAACTTTTCAATTCTGGGTTCTGGTTTGTCTTTGATAAGCAGCTGGCTTGCCTTCCAGTGTTCTTCTCTTTCCGCTACTTGAGCCCTTTTTTCTGCAGCCACTGTCTCTGGTGCATACTCGTCAGAATTCAAAAGAATATCATAGTATGTCCTAAGCATGACCAGTTGAGAGATAAATTTTACATATGTAGCCCATGGAATTCTTGGTCCTTCATCCCTTTTAGGTTCTTCTCTTACTCCTATACCAAGCTCAGTTTCAATTTCAGTTGCAGGTTGTGCAAGTTCTGGCTCTTCATCAGTTTGTGCCAATGGAGTTGGTTCTTCATATTGAAACTGTTCAGCTTGTTTCCTTTTTACTTCCTCCATGGCTGCCCTTGTTGCTTCATCTGCCAGCTTTTTCGAACTTTCTTCCTCTGACTCTCTCTTTTTCATTTCTATCAATGTTTCTAGCACCTCATGAGGAATTTCTTCTTCCACTTCTACAATTGTCATCGTATCCCTTTCTTCATTTTTCATTCTTATTACTGTCTTGACAGATTCTGCTTCAGCAACATCTGGGCCATTGACCTCATTTCTTTCTAGTATCTCATCTCCAGAGGTCACTCTTGGAGTAATTTTTGGCTGCAAATCTTCTTCATTTTGAGCAAACCCTTTCCCTTTTAATTTTCTTTTCTCAATTTGCTCTGGGGTTTCTTCTTCAATTTCAGACTCCCCCTCTTCACCAACATCTTTCTTTTCCAAGTCTTCCTCATACTCCACATTTATCATGTTTAGAGCGTTTGAGGTTCCCACTTCAGCCTCTTCAACACTGGCCTCATCATAATTTTCTATTATCATTTTGAGAGCATCTGCTTCTTCATTAATATTCTCCCCCTGTTTTGATGCATCTAAGTTTTTCTCAACCTCAGCCTGCTCCAGGGTTCGAATTTTCAGCAAGGCTTGTTGCAAAGCTTGATCTAGGTCCATATTTTTCTTTTCCAGAAAAGCATTCTTCTCTTTCATCATGATGTTTTCAAATTCCAATTCAGCATTTTCAGACATGATGGTATAAATGTTTGTGCTTGAAGGTGGTGTCTCTTGAGTCGGTTGGAAATATGGCTTAGAGAATGGTTCAAATGAAGATGATTCAGCTGAAGGGACTTTGTAAGGTGCAGATGTATCTTGAATATTTTGGGAGATGGGAATGGGTTCATGTTGGATAAGTTCATGTAAAGGTGGAACGGGTGGTGGAAGGGTAGAATTTTGTTGTGCAATTTGTTTAGGTGGGGATGTAAGTGGTGTTGGAAATGTAGTATCTTGAATAGGTTTAGGGCTCGAATGGGCTGGTTCAGTAGTGGTAGGGGATGAGGGAACTGTATCATATGCTGGCTTAGATCCAGGAGATAATGTGTTAGCTGTGACTTCAACAGGATTAGGTGACTCAGGTGGTGTAATCTTCTGAATAGTGTCAGTCACATTGGCCACAATGGTGGCAACAAATGCATCATCATCAGTTTGTTCCGTTGCCACCCCACTGGAACCTACTGCTGGTTATTCCATATTGTATGCTGCATTGGCAATTTGGGCTATAGCAGGCTCATCTATCACATGTTCTTCCTGTGGTTCAACAATTGCAAGTTCATTATCAGCACCATCATCATTCTCATCAGCACTGTCATCGGAGCTATCACGACTCTCATTATCCTCATCGTCATCAGATTCATCAGTTTGGTCAGGGGAGGGAGGAACTTCCATTACTGCAATGTTTGGATCAAGAAACCAAGGAAGGATATCCCATTCAACATTCTTATCAAATTGACTCCTTGCTCCTTTGATTCTCTTGTAAATATTTGGATCCTGTAACCTTAAAGATTTTCCTACTAAGTTCAGACCTTGCAAGGATCGATTTATTAAAATTTGCATGAATCTTGGATACATCAGAAATCTCTAATGTGCCTGCTTCTCAGCATTACTAACCAAACCATTAAAGATAAATCTTGAAAATTTGAATGGTTGGTTAAAAAATATTGCCACTGTCATAGTAGCCAACTCTCTGCATAACAACGTCCATGCTCCTCTTCTCGGATATAGGGACTAAATGACATGGTGTATATCAAAGGAAAACTCCCTTTTTGAAACCGTCCCTCATGCACATTCCTATGATAACCAAGCAACTCCTTGAGTACTCTCAATAGTCTTTGAGTAGAGTATACAGGTTGCACTAGATGACTGTCATTGAGCTTCAGCGCTTCTCTAATGGATGCCTCTGTTACTTTAATATCTGGATTTAACATGGATGCTTCGATTCTTTTCCATTTATGTCATCCAAATATGTAGCAGAACCCCAGAAATTAGTGATATGATTTCTGTATATGGTAGGATTCTCTCAGTGCCACCCGTAGGTTGGAGTTGTTGAGAAAGTTAATGATAAACTCCAACTCTCTATTTTCATTGTCAACCTCCAACCGGGCGCACATGTTATGCTTGGGTTCGAACCTTATGGCCATTAGTTCTGCAAAAGAGAAAAATATAATCGGTACGAAGAATCACAGAATCAATAGCGGCTTGTAGTCAAAGAAGAGAGTCATCTTCAGTAACCTATTCCGTACCAATTTGCGAAGTTACACAAATCAAATAAATAGTTACGAAGTCGTTCAACATATACCCTGATTCCGATACTTGCAGATACGAGGAGGATAATTGATATCTTACCAAGGTCGAAACAGAGCTAATGGCTACTTTCGAACAATAATCGAGCAGAATTGATTGATTTCGAGCAGCTAGGGAGGCACGAGCAAGGAGGTAATATGAGTTTAGGCTAAGAGAGGGAAAACAAAAATGTTTGGAATATTTTCTAAGTCCCCCTTTTATACCTAACGTTTGGATAGTACAACATAGATTTGTTGTCTAGTGCACACCAGATGTCATTTAATTTTTAATTTGAAATTTAATTTACCTCCCATGCTCGAGCATACAGCCAAAACCAACTAGCTCCCAATATACTCGAAGGTACTATTTCAAGTATGCTCGATTATAGTTTGAATTGAAAATGGTTAACTAAAATGTTCATTTAAATGTGTGCTCGAGACCATGTATGCTCAAAAGAAAACTTAGCATATTTATCAGTTGATTCCATGTTTGCTCGAGATACAACTGTGCTCGAGGTCTTGCCTTAACACACATACAGTCATTCATGCTCGTTTGAAAAATATCATACTCGAAAATACTTAGAAAAATATTCAGTCAACTTAACCTACTCGAGTTAACCTTCATGCTCGAAACATAACAAGCATCTCATGTGCTCGAAGTACTTCAAAAAATATTCAGTCATTTAACCGTACTCGAAAAACATCCAAATTATCTACCCCACTCGAACATACTTAGATAATTATTCTATGGTCACCTATGCTTGTAGAGTATCTTCATGCTCGACACACTTAGGAAAGTTTTTATTTCCTAACCTTTGCTCGTTGAGGTAAGCCTAAGTATCAAGCACATGCTCGTAATACTTAACAGAATCTAGCATTCCATTTCTTGTGCTCGTGAATTCAAGTTTGACCTACATCTAGCATACTCTCATGCTCGACAACAGTTAAAGAAATCTATCATGACTTAGCTTGTGTTCTAACTACAAACATGCTCGAAAAAGACAACTTGTACTCGATATGTACACATGCTCGAGAACACTTTGTAAAATTTTATCAAGACTACACTTGTGCTCGATATGTACACATGCTCGAAAACACTTACAAAAATATGTCAAGACAAAGTTTGTGCTCGAAAAGCATATTCATGTGAAAGAAGCAAGAATATGTGCTCGAATTACTTAGAGTAATCCATAGAACATAATTCTGTGCTCGAGAATCATTGTCTATGCTCGAATGACTTAGAAAACATTTCACTACATATCATTGTGCTCGAAGAGCAATAGTTTGTCAAAATCAGGCACAGAAGCATGCTCGACACACTTAGAGAGCAAATCTAACAGGTAGAACATGCTCGAAAACAATTTTTTCATAACAGATCACATTTTGTCAAGTAATTCATGTTTTTTCAGAAAACAGACATTGTCACACACCAAAAACATTATGCTTAAACCTTCAAAGCTCTTCAATGATAATCTTTTAGACACTGAGTTGACCTAAGCATATAGTTTGAGGTGAACTAAGAGATCAAATTTCAGTTAATATTCCAAGCAAAACATTTTATAGAAAGATCTCAACATGGGATCATACTGTTTAATTACTTTCACAACACTTCATGGTTGGCATTATTATGGCCTAGTTTAGGTTGTCAGTGGAGATGAAAATTTCATGGTTGTCATTGTTTTTAGTTATATTTTAAGGTTCAATTAAGTGTCAAAGTCTGTATGGTCAACACTTTAGATCTAGTTTGTCCCTAATCTCTTCTCAAGGCTTATTTAGCTTTCTCCAAGTCACCCCAATTTGACTTCAACTCCCTAATGCATTGGTCAACATAAGTTTGTGTATTTGAGTAATTTTTTTTAAAAAGCAGACTTTAAGGTTGAACGTTGGACTTACATCCCATCCGGACTTACATTCCTTACATTCAGGGTGTTTATGACTTATTTGAATGGCCCAACCTTGTAGTTTTCTTGTTACCCCTTTAAGTGTGAATAGTTTTATAAATATATAATATTGCATATTTAGCACATTTATATATGTGTATATATATATATATATTTATTATACTAGATTTATATATTATATAGTAGCATTTATATATAGCTGCTCAATCATTTGGATAAAAGTTTTAATAACCAATACATCAACAGGCTTGTGTATGACTGGATAATTACCTTTCTGCCCTTCATTTGGAGAGATATGTAAGAGAAAGACTTTGATTTTCAAATGTATCCCCACATCAAACTCAGTAGTATCATTATGTTTATATCACTTAGACAACTACTAACCATAGAAAGTTATCAACCAGCGTCAATGACTGAATTTTGGTCTTTTAGTCCTATAATCAATGTGTTAGGTCAATCAAACAGAATTCTATCATTTCCCATAGGTTTGATATTATTTATATCACAAAACCTTTTCAAGCTTCTACAAAGCTTGCAACTGAATAATCTTAACATTTCTCTTATGAGTTCACCAAAAAGTGTTTGTTAAGTCAAAAACCATATTAATTGTTTCAAAATCCACTTTCTTTTAAAAATTCATTTTTGCACTTGATTTTGAAAAACAATTTTATCATTTAAGACCATATGACTTACAAACAACACCTATGATTCACATAATCAACATATTTTCACTCGAGCATATATGAATCCTATCATGCTGTAAGGCCCTGTTCCTGGTAGCCTTACATTCGGTCTTGGATTTACTTATAAACACAGTTCTAAAATCAGAGTTAATTAAAAACTTTCATGGAATACTAAAACATCAACCATCATATTACAAAACAACAAAATCTTGTCTTAACAAAAGTTGAATTGTCTTAGCATAACATCATACTTCATAACATTTCTTCCCCGAGATGCCACTCTTCTGGTCGCTACCATGTGCCATCCTCAAGCCAGCTCCTTTAACCTATTTACCTGCGTGCATACTAAAAGTCAGCTACGCTGAGCAAGTTCTAGTTAATCAAATTACATACATTACATTCATATTCCTACTCATACGTGTCCAAAGATACGTATATATTCCTTACTTGCTAATACTTCTTTCATACATACTTTATATACATGCATACGTACTTACATACTTTCTTTCATGAAACCCTATGGTATACCATAAGCTATTTTATCTTAAACATCACAGATATTATAAGGGTCTGGTCCCTAACATCACAGATATTATAAGATTTTGGTCCCTAACATCACAGATATTATAAGGGTCTGGTCCCAATCATCACAGATATTATGAGTGTTTGGTCCCTATCATCACAGATGTTATAAGGGTCTGGTCCCTAACATCACAGATATTATAAGGGTCCGGTCCCTAACATCACAAATATTATGAGGGTCTGGTCCCTATCATCTCAGATATTATGAGGGTCTGGTCCCTTCTATCCCGAATAACCATACCGTTATCATGAGTGCATACTTTACATATCTTCTAGTTACAATACATATACATACTCGTTCATACAATCATTATATAACAATACATTCAATACACAATCATACACTTACCAATCAAGTAAGTGTATTATCTACTACATAGGAGTATGCACACAGCCCCGAAAACATAACTGATATAGGGGCTAGAACTCACCTGAAGTCGGTTTCTCTCGCCGTTAATGGTAATGCCCTTCCTTAACTGTGCACGGCTAACTGTGTAACAAGGCACGAGTATCACTTATCTAGAAATCCTACTTCTCACATATAAATTTCGCATGATTAATTTCGCATGGTAGAATTTCGCTTCGCTTCGCATGGAAATATTTCGCTTCGCATGGAAGTACTTCGCTTCGCATGCTTTTTCGCTTTGCATGGTCGTGCGATGCGAAATTCTTGGATTTCGCATGGCACGTGATGCAAAGCCGTTTTTCATGCAATTAAGACCCGACTACCTTATTTTGTCGTTTTAGAGCCATCTTACCCCAAGACTCTTCCTTAGAACCCGTATTGGCTCTTTTTATGGGTCTCGGGTTGTACCAGCTTCGTATACCCGAACCGAACCAACTAACCCATTTACTAAAAGTTCATTACTTTATCTCTTATCGTGGCCCAATCCATCATCCTAACAAGTTTCATGCAAATCCGTTCATGAAAAGTAAACATTTTTAATAAAAACGCACCTTTGAGGTTTATGTTTGAAATCACTTGAATAGACCAAAACCATATCAAACGAACTCGGTATTAATTGATTCAAGTGGCCACGCGACCGGGTCGCCGGGCTCTTTCAGCGCCGTCTGCTGCCGCCGCTATAATCCGCCGTCACCGTCGCCGGAAAACCCAAACAGTTCCCGGAAAACTTCATTAACCACTGTTACGGGTTTACAGATAAAACCCGTGCTTCCCTACCTCTGATCGAATTTCCGTCAGGTGGAAATCTTTTTTTATATCTTCTGCACACTCGGATAAAATTTGAGAACAATCCGACGGCTAGATCTCCGGGAATCGCCGGATCTTTGAGGGTTGCTCTCTCAAAAACGGGAATTGGTAAGAGGGAGGCTAGGGTGAAGATTGTTATAAGATGGGATGTTGGCTATATATATATAGGAAGGGGTAGGGTCTCATGTTTATCTTTTCATCTAATGAAACTAAACCCCTTGTACTTTAGATAATTTCATTTATCTTCCATAATTCATTTAAACTCGATTCTTTTAAATACCTCATGAAATTTGGGATGTTACAAGTCTACCCACCTTATAAGAGGTTTCGTCCTCGAAACCTGCTTAGTCCTTATAAAAGGAATACTTCCTGTATTCATATACTTTTCTGAGCCATCTTAGTTTCCTTCTTTATCGGTTTATCCGTTGTCATACAATCATCGAGTGATGCTCACGAGTTTTAGCTGTCTTTGGTAGCTTGTCCATGAAGTCCTCGATGTTATACTTCCTTCTCTAGACTTATCAAGTCCGCATCATTTCGTTAAGCATGCTTTTCTTGCTTTCCCCTCGTATAGAAACACTTCACCTTCTGTCATAACACTCCGCACTAAATGACCCTTCTGCCCAGTCACATCCTTTAGCAATATATACTGACTTGCAATACGCTCAAAGCATATTAATTCCATAAAACGAAACCCTTTTCAGTTTCTCCTTAAGGATTTCTCCCTGAAATCCCTTTGTCTATTCCTTAAGTTAGAATACCTCATACAATCCTTGAGCACAATCGTGACATAATTTGACGGAGAACTTCTTAAATCACCATTTAATTCTCCTTCCATTTGTAGCTCATTACTAAGACATGGGTTCCTGAGCTATAGCTTTCCAAGGTAGCTTGATCATGAAGTCCATGTTGATGCATCTTCCATTTATTGACTAATCAAGTATCGTGTTGTCCTATGAACCAATTGTTGCGTACTGCATATCAGGTTTGCCTGATATATCATAACTATTTTCCTTAACCAACTTCCTTTCAAGGCATGCCTTGACATTTATATGGACCTTTATAATACTATTCTATCGTTACCATTCTAGATGACTTCTCACTCATGATCACATGATTATCAGTCACAACACTATTCAATCGTTTTAAGACTCAATTCATAAGCCTAAACCAATGGATGTCCACCTTCTCCATGAGTTGCATATGTATCAAGTATGACATAATCCCATAAATAAACATAATTCTAAAACATCCCTACGCCTTCCTTACATGTCTTTACATCTTCCGTCCTTAGTTTTATTGCATCTTCTTGATATGTTTCTGCTGGTTCCACCTTCATAACACTTGCGGTTGTTCTTATCTGTGTAGGCCAGGTATCTTGTCCTCCCATAGTGTCACATACCATGAACTCATCTTTAATCTACTTCTACTTAGAGGTTTTACCTTCAGTATCTGCCTTCGGTGTAACCAACATCTTTCCTTTCACAACCTCAATGTAAACCGAGCATCTTCGTCTGACACAGTTGATAACGACACTCTATGGCTTACCGCCACCTTGCTGACGTATACTCTAACTAACATTTTCGACGAGATAGCTTCTCGTATTGGTATACAATGAGCACCTTGGTATCATGGTTTCTAGCTGTACACGGTAGCTTAGTTATGAAATCCATGGTAATGTGTCTTCATCTCCATTCTAGTGTTTCTAATGGTTGTATCTTTCCATACGGCTTCGCTCTTCCTTGACTTGCGAGCAGGTCGACACTTACAAATATATCCTATCACTTTGTCCTTCATACCCGGCCACCGGTAGTCCTTCTACACATCTTGGTGTAACCCGAATATTCATTCCTTTTTTTTTCATCTTGCTCTCATCCTTTATAACTTTTATTGCACCTCGCAAATCATGAAATCTGAAGTGCGAACTAAATTATACCACTTAATTGTTGCGATAACTTCTTAACCTTTATGGGTTACTGTGTCATCGACCACATTGGCCTAACCAGGATAATGCTTGATTTTACAATCCAAATCCTTTGTCAACCCTAACCATCTTCTTTGCCTCCAATTCAGTTCTTACTGCTTGAAGAAGTACTTCAAACTCTTGTGATCAGTATAGTTGGTACACTTTGGAAACTTAACATACAGTTTCCCTTTCTTCATGTCTCACACTTTTCTCAAGTGACCAGCATGGTCGGACTTATTCCTTGAATAAATCAAAATTATCGTCAATGAAGGCAACGACAGATTTGTCCAACATCGGACGACGTACCCTATCCATCATAACCATAAATGCTGCCAGAGCATTCGTCAACCTAAACGACATCATGAAAAACTTGTATGTCCATATCGCGTTCGAAATGCTATTTTAGGGATGTCTGCCTTTTTCACCTTAAACTGATGATCGCCAGATCTTGAGATCTGTTCGGGAGAACCAACTAGTATCTTGTAACAATTCAAACAGATCGTCAATCTATGGCAACAGATGTCTATTCTTCACCGTAAGCTTATCCACTCGCGGTTATCTATACACATTCTCATACTTCTGTCTTTCTTCCTCACGAACATCACCGGTGCACCCACCAGGAAAACACTCGGTCTTATAAAACTTTTAACGAGGAGTTCTTGAAGTTGGGACACTAACTCTTTCATCGCGGATGGCGCCAGACGCCAAGGCGCTTTCGCGACAGACTGTGCTCCTGGTATTAGCTCAATCTGAAATTCTACCTCTCGTTCTAGTGGTAACCCCGGAAGGTACTCTGGGGACACTTCTGGATAGTCACGAACTATAGGAACGTCTTTCAATCCTTTTGTCTCAGCCGTAGCCTTGACATCATACGCCGGGTAGGCACTGCACCCTTGCCTTATCAAACCTTCGGCATTTATCATCAAAATGACATTAAGCCCTAAACTTTCTTTATTACCGTACACCATTGTCGTACCACCATCCAAAGATTTTAATCTTAACAATTCATTCTTACAGACTATCTGAGCCTTAAACTCAGACAGCTAATCCATTCCCAACTGCGTCGATCCCTCTTAAGACCATAACATAACTAGTAGCAAGGAAATCACGTCCCTCTAGTTCTATTGTACAATTTTTAACCACTCACGGGATTTTAACTAAAGTATCACTAGTGGGTTCTTCATAACAGTCTCACGTACATAACAACATTGTTCCTAGTGTTCTTCTTTCACACTCGCTACACTACGTAGCCTCATCCTTTCATGCCTTTTCAATTAGGATTTCTTGACAGTCACTCGTAATTCTTGATCATCTCTACTTTATCAACATTCGCTTCATCACTCACGATCCCAACAAGTTCTCTCATAGAGTCAACTATTGCAGGTATACTACATGTTTCGCTCATTTCATTTGACTTGTCTCAGTTTCTCTGATTTTGCTTCCACTTGGATTCCCAATCTGGGTAGCCTTTAAATGCTTCAGCGAGCGTTGTTGGCATTGAAATGCGAAACAATTGAGCCACTCCTTTAACGTTTTTTTTGGCTACAAACTCCAAGTGTGATCCTTCTTCATTACTTCCTTCGGTTGGAATTTGACTTCTTTCGTATATCACGTTGTCACACACTTCTTCAAAAGGCGTCAGGTTGGCACGTGTCCTACCACAGCATCCAGTACGACATCCTCGTGCTCGTCTCTTTGCAACATTCATCCTATTTTTTTCTCAATGGAAACACAAACATTATCACTCCAGGAATTATTTAGCACATGATTTGTAAGGTTAGTAGTTAATGACAGTGGCCAAGTGTAATTAACTCTTTACATTACTCTTCAGGTCCTACATACTTCCCCTTATGATTTCACTTGTGCTAGTCTCTACTTCTCAATCATGCAAACATACAAATAACCTACATTCTTATCCCTAGCATTTAAGCTAGCATACACACCTTCTTCTTTAGCAAGTAAGCTAACATACACACTTTCTTCTCTAGCAATTAAGCTAACATACCCACATTCTTCTCTAGCAATTTAAGCTAGCATTTATACGTTCTTATACTTTCATTTAACATGCATATACATACATTCTCAAATCTTTACATGAACTTAATCATGTAGTTTACCATTCTCGAGCGTGCTTGAGCGACAAATGACATTCTCGGACTGGCATCTTCCTTCTTTTCTTCAATAAGTCCCATTCTCTGTTCGAGTCTAAGCATGTAGGATCTTATTTCTCTTGAACTTATGCTCTGATACCAACTTGTAAGGCCCTGTTCCCGGTAGCCTCACATTCGGTGTTGGATTTACTCATAAACACATTTCTAAAATCAGTGTTAATTAAAAACTTTCACGGAATACTAAAACATCAACCATCATATTACAAAACAAAAAAATCTTGTCTTAACAAAAAAGTTGAATTGTCTTAGCATAACATCATACTTCATAACATTTCTTCCCCGAGATGCCACTCTTCTGGTCGCTACCATGTGCCATCCTCAAGCCAGCTCCTTTAACCTATTTACCTGCGTGCATACTAAAAGTCAGCTACGCTGAGCAAGTTCTAGTTAATCAAATTACATACATTACATTCATATTCCTACTCATACGTGTCCAAAGATACGTATATATTCCTTACTTGCTAATACTTCTTTCATACATACTTTATATACATGCATACGTACTTACATACTTTCTTTCATGAAACCCTATGGTATACCATAAGCTATTTTATCTTAAACATCACAGATATTATAAGGGTCTGGTCCCTAACATCACAGATATTATAAGATTTTGGTCCCTAACATCACAGATATTATAAGGGTCTGGTCCCATCATCACAGATATTATGAGTGTCTGGTCCCTATCATCCCAGATATTATAAGGGTCTGGTCCCTAACATCATAGATATTTTGAGGGTCTGGTCCCTTCTGTCTCGAATAACCATACCTTTATCATGCGTGCATACTTTACAGATCTTCTAGTTACAATACATATACGTACTCGTTCATACAATCATTATATAACAATACATTCAATACACAATCATACACGTATCATACACTTACCAATCAAGTAAGTGTATTATCTACTACATAGGAGTATGCACACAGCCCCGAAAACATAACAGATATAGGGGCTAGAACTCACCGAAGTCGGTTTCTCTCGCCGTTAATTGTAATGTCCTTCCTTAACTGTGCACGGCTAACTGTGTAACAAAGCACGAGTATCACTTATCTAGAAATCCTACTTCCCACATCTAAATTTCACATGATTAATTTCGCATGGTAGAATTTCGCTTCGCTTCGCATGGAAGTACTTCGCTTCGCATGGCCGTGCGATGCGAAATTCTTGGATTTCGCATGGCATGCGATGCGAAGCCCTTTTTCATGCAATTAAGACCCGATTACCTTATTTTGTCGTTTTAGAGCCATCCCGAGACTCTTCCTTAGAACCCGTGTTGGCCCTTTTTATGGGTCTCAGGTTGCACCAACTTTGTATACCCGAACTGAACCAAGTAAACCATTTACTAAAAGTTCATTACTTTATCTCTTATCGTGGCCCAATCCATCATCCTACAAAGTTTCATGCAAATCCGTTCACAAAAAGTAAACATTTTTAATAAAAACACACATTTGAGGTTAATGTTTGAAATCACTCAAATAGACCAAAACCATATCAAACGAACTCGGAATTGAGTGATTCAAGCGGCCACGCGACCGGGTCGCCGAGCTCGTTTAACGCTGTCTGCTGCCGCCGCCGGAATCCTCAGTCACCGTCGCTGAAAAACCCAAACAGTTTCCGGAAAACTTCATAACCACTGATACGGTTTTACAGATAAAAACCGTGCTTCCCTACCTCTGATTGAAGATCCGTCCGGTGGAAATTTTGTTTATATATTATGCACACTCAGTTAAAATTTGAGAATGATCCGACGGCTAGATCTCCGGGAATCGCCAGATCTTTGAGGGTTGCTCTCTCAAAAACGGGAATTGGTAAAGAGGGAGGCTAGGGTGAAGATTGTTATAAGATGGGATGTTGGCTATATATATATAGGAAGGGGTAGGGTTTCATGTTTATCTTTTCATCTAATGACACTAAACCCCATGTACTTTAGATAATTTCATTTATCTTCCATAATTCATTTAAGCTCGATTCTTTTAAATACCTCATGAAATTTGGGATCTTACACAAGCAGAGTCAGAATCTATCATTTCAATGCCTGTGCTCAAAATACTTAAACAAATTTTCTCGACACGTGTCTGTGCTCGAACAGTAGAAACATGTTATCTGTGCTCAAAGTACTTAGAAATTTTTCAAGACAAATTGCTTGTGCTCGAAAAGCAACAAAACCAATTTCAAGCATAGAATCATGCTCGAAGCACTCAAATCAATCAAAATAGTCCAAATTAGCAAACATTCAATTTTTCTAGTCATAATTAGTAACCAGGCTTCACCATTTCACACAATCAACATCAACAAGCAAGATTCATTCAAACAGATAGTCATTTAAGCATATTTCACAGAATCATGCAATCTAACAGTGAGTATCAAACAGATTGTCAATTAGTATCTCACTTAAGCACACTTCATCAATTAGACTTCATCAGCATTTATCATTCCTAGGCATTTTAACAGATGATGAAACCTAGTATTGTCTAATGGTTTGGTGAACAAGTCAGCCAAATTATCAGTTGTTTCTACCATTTTCATTTCTATTAAGCCCTTATCACTACAGTCTCTAATGAAATGGTGCCTAATTTCAGCGTGCTTTGTCTTAGAATGATGAACAAGATTTTTGACAATAAACATAGCAGCAGTATTATCAATAATAATGGGAGTAAGTAAGAAATTCAGACCATAATCCAGCAGTTAATTTTGGATCCAGAGAACATACGCACAGCAAGCAGATGCAGCAATGTACTCAGCTTCAGCAGTTGAGATGGACACTGTAGTTTGCTTCTTACACTGCTATGACACCAGCCTATTTCCAAAAAATTGGCATCCTCCTGATGTTGACTTCCTGCTCATGTTGCAACCATCATAGTCACCGTTAGTGTAGGTGACGTAGGCTGTCACGGTCTACTCAAACAACTAATTTTAAGACTTAAATACCTATAATAGGTACGGGTAAGTAAGGTCGTCTCCGTAGGGACTCAAGGAAAGTGCTAATTTTAATATTACTAATTTAATTATTAACTAGAGCAGAAAAACGTTGTCAAACAATTTTTAGAAATGATTAATTAAACTAAACGGTTACTCTGAAAAACTTTGTTGACAATATTAATAAAAGTATTCATTCTAGGTTCAGGTTATGTGTTCCATACGTTAATCACAGGTTCTCTAGTCTTTGGTTCTATAATAATTTCTAATCCTATGGTTTGATTTATGATGACAAACAATAACTTAAACAGAATTGTTGACACAAACGAACCCGGACTCCACAATTGCCAATTCTATGTCTAGGACAACTAAATCAATGATAAGGTTTGATGATTATAGTTCAATGAAACAAGAGCTTAAACCTTAAATGTTGATGAACAACCAAACAAACGTTACACAAATCAATAATCGCAAACACAAACCTTAATCAACCAAGTAACTAATTAAGCAAGACAAATTCATTAAGCACAAGAATCTGTTCTCAACAGTATTTCACACAAAACCTTAGCCTAGAACGAACACGGGAACTTTGCCGAGCATTGACATAATCGTTAAAACACTTATCTTGATGAAAATATGATCAATGACGGAACCGGAAGCTTCGGGATGGATGAAAGTCGCCCTAGCACACCACTTCTGCCTCTGGAAGTCATAATATACCGAATGGTGAGGTTAATGGGTTTATATAATGCAAAACATAATTTTTGCCAACTTTGAGCATCTTCGCGTATCGCGAAGATGTTAAGCCTTGCTTCTTCGCGTATCGCGAATAACAAAATAGTCGGTTCCTGAATCCTGCAACTTCGCATATTGCAAAGTTGTCCCTCCTGCATCTTCGCGTATCGCGAAGATGCAATTTTCACCAGAAAAATCATTTAATTCACTTTAATGCCTCGTGATGCGTGCACTTTCAATCTCTCACTTCTAAGCCTTCATTCCAAGCCCGTAAATATCCTCGATAAGCTCTATAACTTCCAAGTTCCTGAAAAACAGATAACAACTCTTGAAGTACCAATGTTCGTTCATTTATTTAACTAAAATTTACTAATTAATATATCAAAATAACTAAATTTTACCCAACCATCACATCCCCACACTTATCCTTTTTCGTCCCGAAAAAGATTTTGCAATGGAATCAGAATCAGATATCATTCTCAAAATACTTCATAGATTATCTTAATTAAACACAATGAACACAAAACCGCGATTGCTGATATTGTTGTCCACTTAAACCCATGCCTCAATGCTTACCGGGAAAAATAAGGTGCAACAGTTTTATTAGTTCATATGATTAAAATGGAACCCACACCTCAAAGCCCTGAAGCTGCCTTATCATGCTTCATTATAGTTTTATCGAACCAGACCACCCTAACTTGACTTAAATCTTAAAATTAGATGATCAAAATTTTACACATGTGTATAATTTTTCAAGCCCATATGTAATAGCTAAGACAATCTTGGATATTGTTATCGAACCAAAACCTAAACTTAAGCATTAAATTCTACCAAAATGGTCATTAGATACGATTAAGGTGCAATTAGGAAACCAGCTAGTAAATAGCCCCCACTACATGACATACCCCCCGTTATCAAGCAATACCCCGAAGTCCATCACCATACGTGAGTAGGCACGAATTCATCTATAGGGCTTACATATGATGTGTCCCGTGTGGTCCGTTTCTTAATGGTAATGAGACGCGAGCATGGGGACCCTATATGACTAACAGCGTGGATGATCAATTCAGTAGTGAATTTGTACTTTTAAAGCACTTTTTGTGATCATGTTTAATGACTTATGAATTGGCAGATAAACTGCGGGTTTACTCTTTGAGCTCTTTTAATATAGATAAACTCACTTAAGATTTACGCAAACCCAGATGATAAACTGCATACCGACCCATGGTCTCTGAAACCCGGAGCATCCCATCAATACAGGATTTAAGGCCATGAAACCATACGCCTATGAAATGCTAGCCACTTAAACTAGCAGTATTTTCATTTATGTTTATATCACAAGCCATCTAGCATACTCTAATGTTAAGCCTATCCAACCGTTGTACTATAGACTATTCATATTAAAATATATTTTTGGTGATCAAATTTAATAAAAAGGCTTGAGTATGGCCTAATCTTTCATTCCAATCTTTACACAGGCTTAGCTAAACAAACAAAACCCTGAAGGCGTTTCCCACTAAAAATAACGCATTTTAAAGTTCAATTAAGTCTACAACCAAATTATCCTTTCATTCTCAAGGCTGAGCCTACCGACACATCCCAAATTAAGTGCGTTCCCGTTTTATTATCTCATATTATATAATAATTTTGAAAAATAACCCCCGATTTTTCTATCATTTTCCATTATTTTGCAAAAAATCTTAATTCAAGAGACATGAAAACTTTTTAAAATTTTCAATTTTCCCCCATCCCCACACTTGAGGCAAACATTTTCCTCAATGTTTAAAATTTATGACAACTAAAAATAGGGACGATGTTAAAATTCACTTTGACAATTTTAAAAACCGGGCCTAATATGACGGTGGTTATACATTTATACAATTACACTTTTAACACAAATACTAATAAAACAAGGATGGTTATGAAAACGAAATCACCTGCTAGAAAATAAAACTCTCATGTGCAACTCTCGTTCCCTCGGTGATCTCTCGGTGAACTTAACTCTTCAACTCTCAAAATAAAATCTGCAAACTCTCAAACATGTAGAAGCATGCTTCTCACAAATGTTAAAAATATAGGTCTTTTAAACCGTTTGCAAAACCATTAATTTTAAATTACCAACCGAGCTTAATAAATTTCATAACCAAATTTGGTAAACGAGTAAAAATGTTAAAAGACCTAACTTACTTTCGTAGGAATCACGGTTGCATTTAGCGTATGCAACAAGCCCTTTAAACCCCCCGGTAGCCCGAGTGGACGAGTATGGTCTCGTGAGGGTTTATAGTGAACTACACCCACAAAGTTCAACTACAACAATAATATACACAAGCAACCACCCAAAAGAATAAATCCCATCAAGTGTCCCAACTAAACCACACAAAATATCCATAAGCAAAAAAAATAATTATCTTAGTACAACCCATAGGATAATACAAACATAATAAAATAAACCAGAAAATAAGACCCAAAACATCGATTGGGACAACTGCATCCTTCAACAGCTAGTGCTCATCAGAATCTTCTGGGTCATCATCATCACCAGCTCCTGATCCACCTACACCTGCATCGTAAAAAGCACCAGTACCATACTATCCATAACCACTATTCCCCGTAGCTGAAACATTTCCATACCCACCAGAACCTCCACCATATCCATGACCATAATCAGTACCACCCATATCAAAACCACTAGTAGCAGGCGGCGGCGGCTGCAAGGTACCCGGTAATGGAACGTTCCAATGATCAAACATGGTTCTAAAGTAGCCCCGTGACACATCTCTATATTCACGAAATTCATCTCGATACCCATGCAATTCGTCCCTCATTTGCAATTGCTATTCAAACATGTAGTCTAAAGTCATGGGCTGCGGGTGATGGTGCTGCGCCGGTGGTAGACTGGGCTGTGACAGCCCGTAAAATAATATATTTTCCGTACAAGTACTAAACCTGATTTCCTTACGTTAATATTTCGTTGGATTAAATTTTGTTAAGTTTAATCATAATGAGTCTATCATAAGCCCACGCGCACGATATATTGCTTTTAAGTAATTTTGAAAATTCCTTGAACTTTCAAATTTTATCTGACGGATACGAACGTTGATGATATATTTAAGTGACTCGAACACATATTTAGTCGAACCGGGAGATTTGAACCTTTGTTGTAAGATTATTCTCTATAATTGTTTATATAAAATATTCAAACTACAAATACGATTCTTCGGGCGCTTATTATCATTTACTTCTCGAATTGTTAAGAGTAACAAACGTATAAACGCTTAAACTCATATATTACCAAAATACATATATTTATAGCATATGGCGAGAGTTATAGCATATGTTTACTATTTAGGCATCATATATTATCGGTATATCTACTAATCAATCTTTGTTACATTCTAATTTGCCTAAATGAGATAGATGATTTTAAGTGATAATAATAATAATAATAATAATAATAATAATAATAATAATAATAAATAATTAAAAAAAAGAGCTACACAGGAGCTCTTACCAAACACGTGAGCTCCTATATATGGGCAATATTATGACTACTACCACACACAAAATCCATCATCACATTTCTTCTTGAATTAAAGCAGACAAAACTCGACGCCAACATACATTTTCCCAAAGTCCAAACATGGTCACTATACACATACATCATTCTCTATCTAGTTATTTATGCTAAAACCCATACATGCTTCAATATTTCAAACAAAGTTTACTCACATCCACACATGAGTACTGGAAATTATATACTATGTATGCGCGGACTCGTTTACCCAAAACTTTGTTAATTAAACACATAGATACGCCTAGCTAATCAAGAAATGTCAATTTAACAGTGGTAACCAATCTACAATTCCTGATCACTCCCTAACCTCCAAAGGGTTTTGGCTCACGCTAACAAGGTCCATGTATGCATACATGTTATACTCAAAGAAATTACTTAATAAAAGAATAAAAAGAAAATAAATAAAAATAAGATATGGATAAATGTATATTATAATTCAAACACCACAAGACCTAACCCTATCATTTCACTTTTACAAACTCACCACGTCTTCCATTGGTTTCCTTGAAATCAGCTGCCATCCTCACTGTACTAAACCAGTTCAATCAACTTTCCACCCATTTAAGTGTTTTCAATATTATCTTGTTCCAGCTTCACACTCAACCTCTAACTCTTTAGTCTTGAGTTTTATTATTAAAGGGCTTTACTTAAAATCATCCATATATAGGAAAGACTTGACAAATGAAACAAACACACATACTCCCTTTTAGTTCTCTCTTTCCCTAACGGAATCCCTTCAACCGGCCACCACTTTTGGCGTTCACCACCACCTTTGACGTTTATCACCACCAACCACCACCTCCTGCTACCTGATTACCAACCCGCCATAACCACTTTCCTTGGTTTTTAATTGTAGTGCATCAAACGTACCACTATCACCTTCAGGGTAACAGGCGTCCCGCATCAGCTGCAACCACCTCCGCCACCCGCAGCACCGCCACCATCCTACTCTTCACGGAAGCAGGAATAACACCGTAAAACCACCATAGTCCACCACACAAAATACCACCAACCACCTTCAATTCTCTCTCCCTCTCTCTCACACTCCGTTTACGTCAGTCACACGGATGAACCACCTCCCCCGGAACCACCACCATCGTCCGTCACCTTTTCTCTCCCTATAATCTCTCTCTTCTGGTAAGAAACATACTACTCACGATCACTCTAACTTTGATTTATATGCAAACACGCATACATCCTAAACTAACCTATATATCTCGTTGTGTTCAATAACAAGATGGTGATTCTTTCCGAAATGTTAAACAAGCTTCACACGGAGAAACGAGCTCAAGACTCTCTAACGTCTTTCTAAACTTTAATCCTATAACTAAGTGAGCTTAACCTCTTAAGCCCATCTTTATATTTAAAGTATGTTTATGCTAGCTCTAACACCCAAAGATCAAGACACACATTAAGGTAATGTTAAGTTGTGTTAATGATATCTTGAGAAGGTTTAGAAATAGATGAATAAGACTAATAAAATGGGTTGTGGTTAAAACTTGGTTAAAAAGGCATCATATATCTAGACACTAAACTTTTTATGACTAAACATTTTGTTTAAGAGATTTTGATGACAAAATATGTTTAGACGAGCATACACGATGTCAATACAAAGTAAAAGTATTTTTTTAGTTCAAATACATTTTATAAATTTAAGTACGTTAAGATGGATTTTTTGAGTTTTGAATATGACTTTGAATAAAAACTATATAAAAATATTCATTGAAAGCCACAAAATGTAAATATTATTAACAACAAAGAAACGAAGAAACTAACTAAATGAAACATGTGTGGAATGGAGAAAACGATATTTTGTGTCAAAACGGTGATTTTTACTTAAATAAATATTTTGGAAAATATATATGAGTTAGACGTAAAAATAAATGTTTTTACGAACTAAACGACCGAAAAGGTATATAAACCAACTTAGAAATTTGCAAATGAAAATAAGATGATATTGTGGTTTACTAAAATATTAATCGCAACTTAAGGAAACATTATTCATAAATAAATATATAATTTTAGTACATATTTATTTAGCACTCGACCAAACGAATAGTTTATATTTTATTGAAACCGACACTAATAAGGATTATATTCTTAATATTCATATAAGTATATAAACCTTATCACCAACGGGTCATCCAGAAATCAAACGAAACAGTCGGTTGGTGAAAGCAACCGACACAATATAATAAACGAAACGTATGGTTGGTGAAAGCAACCGACACAATATAATGAACGAAACGTCTGGTTGGTGAAAGCAACCGACACAATATAATAAACGAAACGTCGGGTTGGTGAAAGCAACCACCACAAATGTAATAAACGAAACGGCTAGTTGGGTGAAAGCGACTAGCATAAACCGACTTGCGAGTCAATAACAGTAACTAACTGACCTTACGCGTTTATGACGTGTGAAGGCAGCGGACCCAGGTCCAAACTGAAATTGCTAACGACTTGAGCACTGAACGTACGAGGTGAGTTTCACTAACCCCTTTTACTGTTTTACCGTTTTATTGTGTTATGAATCCGGGGTGGAAAACATACACAACTGCGTTTATATACGATAATTAGGAACAAAATACCAATCCTTATGCGAACATGAGTTGAACTATGTAGTGCTATAAGTCCCTTGCTTACATATTATAACCATTAGCTAACGGAGTTAGCCACAGGAATATACGGATAGTACTATTGACGTTGACATTTCCCCCTATTTTAGGTTAGTCGCTGTAACGTCCGATATTGCATCGAAACAGGGTGCGTATATTACATCTGTGAGATTTGAACAAGGTAAAAGCATATAAGTCGTGGTTTGGTTATAGGCTCAAGGTTCGTCATATTAATTCGTAGATTTAGCTAGTCTACGGAGGATCATCGTATTTGTTTCAATATATTATCGTATACTTATTTGTGAACTGATTCAATGCTTTATGAATAAAGTGATTTCATATCGAGTCTCGAAACCTGTGAACTCACCAACCATTGTGTTGACTTTTTAAAACGTATGTTTTTCAGGGAATTAACAAGCACTTAAGGAATCATGAAGACGGGACCTCAAGGCATAATTAGGATACCTTTGGCAGGGGTTTCTCTTGTATACCCCTATTGATATTTGGGGTCATATACGAGAAATCCCAATTTTATCTTAACTAATTTATTTAAAAACATGTTATGGTTTATAAACGCTTTTTAAAACTATTGGTATCATAAAATTGGTGACTCATAAAATTGTTTTCATTGGTTATAGTGAACTAGAGGGTCTAGTCTATAACTGGTGACTCATAAAATTGTTTTCATTGCATGCATACACATTTTCATAATCTATATTATATTGTACGAATATTGTTGTCACATGGATTTCGTCCTTATCATCTACTAACATAGTGTGCTTCTCGTCACTATAACCATTAGTATACAGATAGTCGCCACTTCCTGAGTTGTTGCACGCTAGTCTTAGAAACCACGCCAACCTCTCGAGCCGGCATGTAGTGGGACCCGCACCCGAGTGGTGACGTGAGATAGTGTTCATAACCTCCTAGGAGTCTAAATGACCCGACAACCTCAATGTACCTCTAAGGAATGAATACCGGCAACTCCAATAATGGGAGTACCAAATTGATACAATGCTACCATAAATTGAGAAACGTCCCACGACACTGCCGTATAGAGTTGGCAAATCGGGCACACAATTGTATGGTGCGCATGGAATACTTGTGGACTTATACAACCCAAGAACCCCGCATAAATATCTATTTGAATCTTACGTAATGACATAGAGGATATCCGACACATACTAGAGTAGACTTGGGTGAATAAAAGACTACTCTCCCGGTGTTCAAACCTGTGACAGTCGTCAATTTCAGGTTAACTCCGTTAACTCAACTCCGTCAATTCAAACTTAAAGATCATTGAATCTATAACGCACACTTCATTACATTTAAACTAGGGTTTAAATGACGCTTAACACTTACTACATGTGTAGTCTTTCGGGATTTGCACCGAAACGCAAACGAGTTGACGCAAACGATTGAGGAATAAACGAAAAACGTCAACATAATAATTATGTGATAATTATGTGTTAACATATGTGTTACTTGATTTTATTGTGTGTAATGCTAAACAAGAACTAAGTTAGTTAAGTTAGAAAAACAACACTTGAAAGTAGAGGGACTTGAGTGTAACTTGTGTGTCTATTGATATAACCTTAAAAATTAAACCCTAACTATTATTATTATTAATCCCAACCCGATCGGCCCCCCTTCCCCTTTGCTCCTTGTTGCCGTCGACTTCCACACACACATACATCAAGAAATCAAGTGTTTAATCCAAGAACTAGGTGCTAGGAAGGTATAATTGATCATCCTTTACATTCTTGTAGCTTAATTTTGATGTTTGTTGGGTTAACCACAAACCCTAGACCTGCCGATTTTGTGTATGTAGATAGCTAACATGATTGTGGTTGATTGAATGATGATTTGATAAGTAGATTGAATCTTGTTGCATGTTGATTGTTGTGTCTTTGATTTGAGTTCAAACACAAAACCTAATCAAGTATGTAATATGTAATTGATGTGTATGAATGGTGTTTATGGAGTCTAGAGGATTATATGGATGCATGATAGTTCATAGATTGTTATTATGTTGAGTTTGGATGCAAACAGATTCTGGACAGAATGTGTATACGATGTTTAAGTGACTGTAACGAAGTGTAAACGTGAAAGTTGGTTGAGATTGTGGGTACTGCAGTAAACTAGGTTGAGTCTAGTTTCTATAAAGTATAATTTTGTAATTTTTGGACAAGTAGAAGTTAACTTTTATGATTTTACAAAAACGTTGTGCAAAGCTAAGCTGTTAGACCTGCTGTTAGGTTATGTTGTAAATGTTATATCTCATGAAATACGAGACCAATTTGGTTAGTTCCACTTTTGGAAGTTGACTCATTGAGTAAGGAACCTAACCCAAGTGATCTTGCATTTATTGGATTTTTCGTTTAACTGGAATTGCAAATAACATTCTGTTGTGCATGAATCTGACTGTTATGAGTTTGCTGTAATGATTTGATGATTGTGAGAAAACTATGAGGAATAAAAATGTAATAAAATATGTTCTGGAAACCTAAGATATATGTGCTTCTGTGATGATTTTTGGTAAATTAATTTAGATGTTATGATCGGTGAAGTAGTACAATCTTTCTAGTAGGATTTCTGTCTCGGTGAAACTAGCTGCTGAGTTTTGTGAAAATGCATGAAATATGAAACTTGCTAATTTATTATCGTGTTTTGACCAAATTGCCCTTGAGGGGAATGAATGCAAGATAATTGTCGTGTTTTGACTAAAATGCCCTTGCGGGGAATAACTGCTAATTGATTGTCATAATTATACCAAAATGCCCTTATGGGGAATAATGGCTAGTTAATTGTTATTTGTTGACCAAAATGCCCTTACGGGAAAAATTGCTAGTAATGTACGTTATGAATACATGACACGTATATGATTGCTTACACATGTGATGTGTCACAAAAACACTTGTTAAAGTCACACACGATTCACGAACGAAACACGAAACATGTTATGTGCATTGGTATTATGTGCCGGGACTAGAGACTTGATAATATTCCGACACTTAGAAAAATCTCTTTGCTGTTTTAGAACGTTAGAGAGAGTTTTTCGGTGACGCGCATCTTGGTGATTTATTTTGGGAAATTCTTCGCAAACAGTGAGTTTCACTTTCCCCTCTTTAAACTGTTTTCAAACGCTTTTCACTTGGGGGAGATAACATACTCCACAACGCATTTAAGATTTTGTTATAAATTATATATCACTTGTAAAGGCTAAGTGGCAAACGAAACATTTGAAGTCCTACACATCGAACCGGTTAATATTTAGAATAGCGAGTCACTGTTGAGTAGTACTACTGGGTTTGACAAACCCCACCCAACGCTAAACTCGACTGGAGGTCGAGCGGGTGTAATTTTGGCTAACACGTACCATGGTCTGGAGGACCTGGTGACAAGGCACTTACTAAACGAGTCAGCTTCGGTGTCGAACACTTAGTAATACTTGTTGTATAGACTAGCTACCTATCGATATATAATTTGACATAACACTATCTGGTAACGCAAAACGCCGTAACGTGGTTACGCAAAACGCTTAACGCAAAACGCCGTAACGTGGTTACGCAAAACGCTTAACGTAAAACGCTGAACGCAAACGCTAAACGATTTATTTTATATAACTTGTGAACTCACCAACCTTGTGTTGACACTTTTAGTATGTTATTCTCAGGTAGCCGAGGCGGGCGCGCGGTTTAAGAACATGCATTGATTGAAAACGCTTTTGTCCTGCAAACTTATTTTTAACGATTATCTTTGGTTTTAAGTCGTCCTGCGTGACGCAACTTTTGATTAAAGGTTTTTACGCTTCCGCATTTAATTACTCATAAACGTTTTTCATGGTTTTGAAACTTTATTTTATGGTTTGATTATAACTGATGATTCCGATCCTGTTAGTTCACGCCCTCTGACGGTAAAACTCCGTTAGTGGATTTTGAGGGTGTGACAGATTGGTATCAGAGCCATTGGTTATAGCGAACTAGAAGCTGCATGCATACTAGACTATAGCCGCGACGACCCATTAGTTATAATGATACGCACTGCATAGATTTGTGTAGTCTTGTAATCTTATCTCTTTACCTCTTTCACTCATACGCGCGCGCATACACGGCTTACCTGTAGGAATGTCGACGCCACCCTCATCATCATCCGATTCGATGACGCATGCTCACGGGAAGGAACCGCAGTTACCTACCGCCTCGCCACCCCGAGTAGTCCCGGAACTCGAAGCTCCCGCACCGATGAGGTACCGCCTATCCGGAGGCATTTACGAAAACGACGTTAGCTGGGATTGGTACCCTAACATGATCAGACGTATGGTCTATCGCGAACAAGTTCCCCCGTTGCCTCACCCGAACCACCCTGCTTATCCCAACACCCTACCACCCATAACCGAACCTGTAGAGAGAGTTCTAGCAGCTGTTGTTTCATGCTTGGAGCGTGACGTGGGTTACATGCGCTATACGAGGGAGAACGTTTCCAGAATGTTAAAAGACGGAACCGAGACTAAGGAGGAGATTGCCCGCATGGCAGCGGCAATGAAAGAAATGCAAGAGACTAGCGATCAGCAGATGAAGGTTATGATGAAGATGCAAGCTGAGATGATAGACTTGATAGAGCAACTCCAAGAAGCAAGGACCCGAACCGAGATAGCTCTAGAGCGTTGCGATATCTTACAAATGCAACTTGCTCAGAACGCAGCCGAACCTGAGGCAGAGCCTGAGGCCAAGCCTGGGGCAGAGCCTGAAGTGGAACCTGAAGAAGATCCCGAAGAGGAGCCTGAGGAAGATCCCGAGGAGGAACCCGAAGAAGAACCGGAGGAAGAACCGGCTGAGGAGGAGGCACACTCAGAGGTGTCCTCAGATGACGACATCTAGTAATGATGACACTTAGATGGAGGGGTTGTCTCCATCCGAACTATTATTTTTCTATGATTTTTAAGGATTGATTGGAAATACTTTGTAGCGAATACAATGGTTTTAATCATGAACTTTTATTTAGACTAATATGTGGTTGTGATGTGATGTTGTTTCTTATTTCTTTCTTACCTATCTTTTTATTACACGTATGGTGTGTTATATATGAAAGAAAAATTCATGTCTAACATTTTATACTGTGATTCTAGGAAATGGCTGGAAGAAACGCTGGACGAGGACGTGGTAACATCAGCTTGACTGCAGCTGAACTCCAAACTCTGCTGAACGACCATGTTGCGGCCGCTTTAGCCGCACACGTTCAGAATCAAGCTGGAGGTCCGAGTGGAACGTGTACCTTCAAGAACTACCTTGACTGCAAGCCCAGTACGTTTAAGGGCACTGAGGGTGCTATAGGTTTCCTGCGTTGGGCTGAGAAGGCTGAGTCGGCATTTAAGATGTGCAATTGTCCCCCTGCCAGTAGGGTCAAATTTGCTGCTGGGACACTTGAGGATTCCGCCCTCACTTGGTGGAATTCAAACGTCCAGATCCTTGGGTTGGAACTGGCTAACGCGATGAACTGGGAGGAGTTCAAAAACATGATGCGAGAGGAGTATTGTCCGAGAGAAGAGATTTCAAAGTTAGAATCAGAATTTTGGTCGTTGAAGATGGTGGGTTCGGAAATCGAAGCCTACACTACTCGTTCGCACGAGTTGGCTGTGATGTGTCCGCGGATGGTGGATCCGCCGAGCAAGAGGATAGAAATGTACATTGATGGATTAGCACCGCAGATTCAGGGCATGGTGACGTCTTCCAGGCCAGCCACGATCCAACAAGCGATCCGTTTAGCTCACAAACTGATGGATCAGGCTGTGACCCAAGGTGCGTTACCACCTAGGGGTTCAACCGTTAAAGCCCGTGACAACCAGAGTAACGACAATAACAGCAACAGCAACCCGAACAGCGGGAAGAGGAAGTTTGATAACACCAGATCTTCATCCTCGAACCTCCCACCGCAACAACACTACCGTAAGCCCGAATTCACTCGGAGCTTTAACACTCAGAATCACAACAACAACAACAACCGTAGCGGGCAGGTTTCGAGTGGATATGCTGGGAAATATCCAAAGTGCAACAGGTGCAACTATCATCATGTTGGCCAGTGTGACCGTGCCAAGTGTCAGAGATGCGGAAAGATGGGTCACCAAGCGAAAGAATGTAGAGGAGACCTTGCGGCAAAGGGTGCTCCTAAGCCACCTATGACGACGAAAGGATGCTTTGAATGTGGGCAGGAAGGTCATTTCAGAAAAGATTGCCCCAAGCTGAAACAAAATGACAACAATGGGGGTAATGGAAGTGGCAGTAATGGTGGAAGCAATGGCAAGGGAAGAGCGTTTGTGATTGGGTCGGGTCAAGCCCGCAATGATCCGCACGTGGTGACTGTTAAGTTCTGTCACACCCCGACTAGGTAGTTGCGGAAGCGTAATACGGGAATGTAACAGATAACACTGGTATCAACAACATTGTTTATAAGGAAATTCATAACTAATTTACATCATAATACATGGGTTGGTACTAAGTTTACAAACTAGATGTGAAAAAACACATAACCGGTTTACGAGCTTCTTATACAGTATTACATCTGCGTCTATTCACAGCTATGCAACTTTCTTCCTAACACCAAGCATATAAGCAAATCATTCCACTTTTGCTTTACCTGAAAAGCATGTTAAAACGGGTCAACTACGTCTAGTTGGTGAGTTTCAATGAAATCAGTACACGAGTTCGTAAAGTTTACAGTGTGAATGTATGTATGTCTGTGTATGATGCATTATACTAAGCCACAAGTGAAACCGAAACGAGCTATACTGCATGGCCTCTCCTGCCCATGCACTCCTGTTGGCATTTAACAGCCAATTTGCCCCATGTGTGTACTATGTCTAACACCACATAGCAGTATGTAAATATATAATGACAATGTGCAACTGGTTTTTACATATGTTCCGGCTTACCCCACCGGCTCTGTCACAGTTGGGTTTGTCAAACCGATAGTACTATCCACACGCCACCGGCACGAAGTTAATCACTTGTGTTTGTGGGGACTTGTCAAGTGTTAGTACTTAGATAATCCACATCATCACACGTTTTCAAGTATAACAGTTTATGTAAACATGCTTTTCACCCCAAAAGTTCGTAAAACAGTTTAGAAAGTGGGGGTCGTGAAACTCACCTTATTGTAGTTCGCACAGAAATTACGTGTCAGATAGTCAGATGTCTCGTTTATAGCCTGATTCCTATAAACGGTATCGTATCGTTAATACTAGTACAGTGTTCAAGCTAAGTCGGGCTGTATAGATAATCTGGGTATAGCTGTTAGGCCCAGAACATGACTATAGTCTTAGATTGTGACGTTGTATACTATGAAATGTTTAAAACTGGATTTGGCTCAGTTTCACCGTTTTCCGAGCCTAGCTCAGTTGATCGTTTATACGTTTCGGGATTAGGTAAGATCACATAAAACTTAAGTAAATATATTGATTGATAAAATGATTTGATTTATGAAAGAATTTTAAAGTTTCGGTGTCTGGTTTGATTGCAGGGTTCGTTTCCGTTTTTACACGGTTTTGATTATACAAAACGCGCACAATTCACCCGAATTGTCCGGAATTCTCGTAAAAAGTTCGTTTTTATCAATATCATTCAAAAATATGATATTTTACCACTTTTGATATTTTGACATACCAGTCAGTCCGTTAAACACAAAACTGCCGGTTTCGTTAAAACAATTATAATTTAAATCTTTGATAACTCATAACTAAATATGTAATTATATATAAATTATGTAAATTTTTGTAAAAATACATTAAGACATGGAGAATTTTATAAAAATATTTCCAGAAATTTTATGATTAATTATTTATTTATAAAAATTCATTTAATAGGTTATAATCGTGTAATAAATAGCCCGTTTATATCAAACGACTTCCGAAAAATCCGATAATTTTTACCAATGGCCTTAATGTGATTACATAGCCCCTGTAAAATTTCCAGAACCTAACTCTTTTGAAAAAATGCCTTTTTGTGCGTTTTTCGGCTGTTAAAACTCGGTTAAACCATGATTGTACAACCCATACTTAGGCATTTCCAATGATTCCCAAACTTTACCAGTGATCTTACCATCCCATATCAAACTCCAAAACCAAGTTTCATAATTTTTCAATATGTTTAGCTATTTTTCCCAAATAAACGCTCATAAACGGGAATAAATTCACCAAATATTCTCCGTTTATCGAAAAATTACCAAATTTGAACAGGGACTCATTTATGTGATCCCTAATGTCCCTGAAAATTTTCACAAGCTAACAACAAGCACGTCACAACCTAATACTAAACAGCCCCTAAACGAGTATTACGGGTTTACCTTGTCGGTTTTCGATGAATTTTGCTAGCTTAAACGACTTTCCGGGTCTCGGGTTGCAAGCTCAGTATATCTACATATCATATAACATCAAACCAAGCATAAATCATCCATGTAACAGCCTTGATAATTAGGGTTTCGGTTTTGGGTTCAAACCGAACTTTCTAACCGTAAAAACGTTGTATTCATGTTCTAATCCGTGTTTTTGACCAAAAAAGTATATGTTCCAGGTTTGTAAACATGTTTAACATCAAAACATAATTTTACTTGATTTTTAGGGTTTTTGGATGGTTGAACATGTTTAACACTAATTAAAACATGTTTATATGTTAATCATATGGATCAAACTTTGTTAAAACTTGTTAGAATTGAATCTTACCTTAGGGTTTTTGAAAGAAGGTTGAGAGAACAGGGGCTGGAGCTGCTGGACTTGAAATATTTGTATGTTATAATGAATAAGATAGCTTAGGATGAAAGTTATAAAAAGGTGTGTGGTGTATAATTTTCTAGCCGATCGGAACTATGAAGGGCTCCTTAATGGGCTGTTTTGGCCCATTAAATTATGCATACAAGCCCAAACATGAAAAGCCCATTTTAAATTTAGTTCGGGTCCGGTTTTTCGCAAGAAAATTAATTCGGGTGTGAGAAATAACGTAAAAACGAGTGTTTTTCAGCTTATTTTTGTAAAATAAGAAAAACGTACTGACTCGTTGTAAAATTCCAAAATATTTTCACGGATGGCTTAGAACATGTCATATAAGTGTTTTATAAATCTTTTTCGGCTTAACGGATGCTACAATGCTTGTTTTGACATTAATGATTGCGTTTAAGCTTATAGCGTATCGATAAACGAAACCTTTTTCGTTTAAAGAGTTTTAAACGTACTGGAGCCTAAATATCAATATGTTACCCTCTATAACATATATATAACTCGTATATGACCCCTCAGTATGTATACGGGTCATAATTAGTATCGGTCGGTTACTCGTTTAAGCACTACGAATTAACCGATTTATCGTTTACTTGATACGTAATGAATATAGTGTACCCCGTTTTGTCATGAATGTCACAAGTTCCCTGTAAACGATTGTTTTGCCTCTGTATTGTTTGACACTGGAGCTGATAGAAGTTTTGTGTCGAAAGCCTTTAGTCAACTCTTAGACGTAACTCCAATTCTGTTAGATGCTAAGTTTCCTGTTGAATTAGCTGACGGTAAGACTATAGTAACGACTCATGTACTTGCGGGATGTAAGTTAAAACTGTTAGGTCATGTCTTTGATATCGACCTTATTCCTTTTACGCTTAGTAGTTTCGATGTCGTTGTCAGCATGGACTGGTTATCCGAGAACCGAGCGGAGATTTTATGCCACGATAAGATAGTCCATATTACCACCCCTTCCGGCGAGATCATTTCGGTCCGAGGCGAGAGAAGCGGCATGACCACCAGCGTCATTACCCTTATGAAGGCGCAGAAGTATCTACGAAAGGGTCATCCGGCAATTTTGGCGCAGATTGTTGAGAAACTCGCGGAGGAGAAACGAATTGAAGATATACCTGTTGTGCGAGACTTCCCGGAAGTTTTCCCGGAGGATTTGCCCGGACTCCCTCCTATTCGTCAAGTTGAATTTCAAATCGAGTTGACACCCGGTGCAGCACCCATAGCACGAGCCCCGTATCGGCTCGCACCGGCGGAACTTCAGGAGTTGTCCACTCAGTTGCAAGATTTGTTGGATAAGGGTTTTATCCGACCTAGCTCATCGCCGTGGGGAGCCCCTGTCTTGTTTGTCCGAAAGAAAGACGGGACTTTCCGAATGTGCATCGACTACCGGGAATTGAACAAGGTGACGGTCAAGAACCGTTATCCTTTACCCCGAATTGATGATTTGTTTGACCAGCTTCAAGGATCGAGTTACTACTCGAAGATCGATCTGCGATCCGGTTACCACCAGCTGAGAGTGCGCGAAGAAGATATCTCAAAGACGGCTTTCAGAACACGGTATGGTCACTACGAGTTTTCGGTTATGCCTTTTGGCCTAACCAACGCACCAGCCGTATTTATGGATCTCATGAATCGAGTATGCAAGGCGTACCTCGACAAGTTTGTGATTGTTTTCATCGATGATATTCTCGTCTACTCCAAGAACGAGACTGACCACGAAGAGCACTTAAGGGTAATTATGGAACTATTGAAGAAGGAACAACTGTATGCTAAACTCTCGAAATGTGAATTTTGGCTTCGCGAGGTTCACTTTTTAGGACATGTGATCAACGAGAGTGGTATCCATGTCGATCCCAGTAAGGTAGAGGCCACCAAAAACTGGGAAGATCGATCTGCGATCCGGTTACCACCAGCTGAGAGTGCGCGAAGAAGATATCTCAAAGACGGCTTTCAGAACACGGTATGGTCACTACGAGTTTTCGGTTATGCCTTTTGGCCTAACCAACGCACCAGCCGTATTTATGGATCTCATGAATCGAGTATGCAAGGCGTACCTCGACAAGTTTGTGATTGTTTTCATCGATGATATTCTCGTCTACTCCAAGAACGAGACTGACCACGAAGAGCACTTAAGGGTAATTATGGAACTATTGAAGAAGGAACAACTGTATGCTAAACTCTCGAAATGTGAATTTTGGCTTCGCGAGGTTCACTTTTTAGGACATGTGATCAACGAGAATGGTATCCATGTCGATCCCGGTAAGGTAGAGGCCATCAAAAACTGGGAAGCACCTAAGACTCCGACTGAGGTGCGACAATTCCTAGGACTGGCCGGCTACTACCGGCGTTTCATCGAGGGATTTTCAAAGATTGCTCAACCCCTCACCGCTTTGACTCACAAGGGCACTAAGTACAATTGGGGTGACGCGCAAGAATCCGCTTTTCAACTGTTGAAAACCAAGCATTGTAGCGCCCCTATTTTAGCCCTCCCCGAGGGAACGGAAAATTTTGAGGTACACTGTGACGCATCTATACAAGGTCTCGGTTGTGTGCTGATGCAACTCGAGAAGGTTATAGCCTACGCCTCTCGACAACTACGGGTTCACGAGAAGAACTACGCGACCCACGATTTGGAACTCGGAGCTGTGGTGTTTGCTCTTAAGATATGGAGGCATTACTTGTACGGTACCAAGTTTACCATTTACACCGACCACAAGAGTCTCCAACATATCTACGATCAGAAGGAGTTGAACATTCGACAGCGTCGTTGGGTCGAGTTGCTTAAAGATTATGATTGTGCCATCAAGTATCACCCTGGCAAGGCCAATGTAGTGGCCGACGCCCTCAGCAGAAAAGAAACAGATAAACCCAGACGGGTGAGAGCATTGCAACTCACGATTCATGCCAGCTTACCCGATCAGATTCGCAATGCTCAACTTGAAGCTTTGAAAGATGATAATCTTCCATCGGAACTCATGCGGGGCATGAACAAGCAACTTGAAACCAGATCGGACGGGGTCCGATATTTTGAGAACCGGATTTGGGTTCCACGATACGGAGAGTTGAGAACTCTAGTGATGGACGAAGCTTACAAGTCCCGATATTCTATCCACCCTGGCTCAGATAAAATGTATCATGATTTAAAGGCACTTTACTGGTGGCCGAACATGAAAGCCGACATTGCCACCTACGTGAGCAAATGCTTGACTTGTGCCAGAGTCAAGATAGAATACCAGAAACCATCTGGTCTACTGCAACAACCGGAACTCCCAATGTGGAAATGGGAACACATCTCAATGGATTTTATTACGGGTTTACCTAAGACACCGACGGGATGCGATACCATCTGGGTGATCGTTGACCGGTTGACTAAATCGGCACACTTCCTAGCAATTAAAGAAACGGACAAAATGGAAAGACTGACTCGTGTTTACATGAAGGAAGTAGTGTCTAGACACGGAGTGCCTGTCTCAATCATTTCTGATCGAGATTCTCGTTTCACTTCGCACTTTTGGAAGTCTCTGCAAAGCGCACTAGGCACCCGTCTCGATATGAGTACAGCATACCATCCTCAGACGGATGGGCAAAGTGAACGGACTATTCAGACCCTGGAGGATATGTTGCGTGCATGCGTTTTGGATTTCGAAAAAAGTTGGGAACCCCACTTACCCTTGGTAGAGTTTCGTACAATAACAGCTACCAAGCAAGTATTAAGGCAGCGCCGTTTGAAGCGCTGTACGGACGGAAGTGTCGATCACCACTCTGCTGGGCAGAGGTGGGTGACAGCCAAATCACTAGTCCGGAACTGGTACTCGAAACTTCGGAAAAGATTGTTCAAATCCGAAATCGCATGGCAGCAGCACGAGATCGCCAAAAGAGTTACGCAGACAAGCGCCGAAAACCTCTCGAATTTCAAGTGAATGATCGGGTGTTACTCAAAGTCTCACCTTGGAAAGGTGTGGTTCGCTTTGGGAAGCGAAACAAACTCAACCCACGGTATGTTGGTCCGTACCGGATAACTGAGCGCATTGGTCCGGTGGCGTACCGACTGGACCTACCAACAGAACTCAGTGGCGTACACGATGTATTCCACGTATCAAATTTGAAGAAATGCCTATCTGATGAAACCCAAGTAGTCCCTTTGGAGGAACTACAAGTTGATGAACAGTTACGTTTCATTGAGGAACCAGTCGCGGTTTTGGATTGGGAAACCAAAACGCTCAAACACAGCAAAATTCCAATCGTTAAGGTTCGTTGGAACTCGAGACGTGGACCGGAGTTCACGTGGGAACGCGAGGATCAAATGATGAAAAAGTATCCTCACCTTTTTGAAGGGCTAACCAAACACAGAAAACCGCGAAACTCGGAAAACCGTCAGACATCACCGGAGGTATGAATTAAATTTCGGGACGAAATTTCTTTCTACTAGGGGATGATATGACAAACTGAAATTTTTTTTTCTCTTACTCTTTCAGACTCTCATCACGACTTGACTCAAATTTTCGGGACGAAAATTCTTTAACATGGGAATGATGTGACAATCGTCAATTTCAGGTTAACTCCGTTAACTCAACTCCGTCAATTCAAACTTAAAGATCATTGAATCTATAACGCACACTTCATTACATTTAAACTAGGGTTTAAATGGCGCTTAACACTTACTACATGTGTAGTCTTTCGGGATTTGCACCGAAACGCAAACGAGTTGACGCAAACGATTGAGGAATAAACGAAAAACGTCAACATAATAATTATGTGATAAATATGTGTTAACATATGTGTTACTTGATTATATTGTGTGTAATGCTAAACAAGAAACAAGAACTAAGTTAGTTAAGTTAGAAAAACAACACTTGAAAGTAGAGGGACTTGAGTGTAACTTGTGTGTCTATAAATATAACCTTAAAAATTAAACCCTAACTATTATTATTATTAATCCCAACCCGATCGCCCCCCCCCCCTTTGCTCCTTGCTGCCGTCGACTTCCACACACACATACATCAAGAAATCAAGTGTTTAATCCAAGATTTAGGTGCTAGGAAGGTATAATTGATCATCCTTTACATTCTTGTAGCTTAATTTTGATGTTGGGTTAACCACAAACCCTAGACCTGCCGATTTTGTGTATGTAGATAGCTAACATGATTGTGGTTGATTGAATGATGATTTGATAAGTAGATTGATTCTTGTTGCATGTTGATTGTTGTGTCTTTGATTTGAGTTCAAACACAAACCCTAATCAAGTATGAAATATGTAATTGATGTGTATGAATGGTGTTTATGGAGTCTAGAGGATTATATGGATGCATGATAGTTCATAGATTGTTATTATGTTGAGTTTGGATGCAAACAGATTCTGGACAGAATGTGTATACGATGTTTAAGTGACCGTAACGAAGTGTAAACGTGAAAGTTGGTTGAGATTGTGGGTACTGCAGTAAACTAGGTTGAGTCTAGTTTCTATAAAGTATAAGTTTGTAATTTTTGGACAAGTAGAAGTTAACTTTTATGATTTTACAAAAACGTTGTGCAAAGCTGAGCTGTTAGACCTGCTGTTAGGTTATGTTGTAAATGTTATATCTCATGAACTACGAGACCAATTGGGTTGGTTCTAATTCTGGAAGTTGACTCATTGAGTTAGGAACCTAACCCAAGTGGTCTTGCATTTATTGGATTTTTCGTTTAACGGGAATTGCAAATAACATTCTGTTATGCATGAATCTGACTGTTATGAGTTTGCTGTAATGATTTGATGATTGTGAGAAAACTATGAGGAATAAAAATGTAATAAAATATGTTCTGGAAACCTAAGATATATTTGCTTCTGTGATGATTTTTGGTAAATTAATTTAGATGCTATGATCGGTGAAGTAGTACAATCTTTCTAGTAGGATTTCTGTCTCGGTGAAACTAGCTGCTGAGTTTTGTGAAAATGTATGAAATATGAAACTTGCTAATTTATTATCGTGTTTTGACCAAATTGCCCTTGAGGGGAATGATTGCAAGATAATTGTCGTGTTTTGACTAAAATGCCCTTGCGGGGAGTAACTGCTAATTGATTGTCATAATTTGACCAAAATGCCCTTATGGGGAATAATGGCTAGTTAATTGTTATTTGTTGACCAAAATGCCCTTACGGGAAAAATTGCTAGTAATGTACGTTATGAATACATGACACGTATATGATTGCTTACACATGTGATGTGTCATAAAAACACTTGTTAAAGTCACACACGATTCACGAACGAAACACGAAACATGTTATGTGCATAGGTATTATGTGCCGGGTCTAGAGACTCGATAATATTCCGACACTTAGAAAAATCTCTTTGTTGTTTTAGAACGTTAGAGAGAGTTTTTCGGTGACGCGCATCTTGGTGATTTATTTTGGGAAATTCTTCGCAAACAGTGAGTTTCACTTTCCCCTCTTTAAACTGTTTTCAAACGCTTTTCACTTGGGGGAGATAACATACTCCACAACGCATTTAAGATTTTGTTATAAATTATATATCACTTGTAAAGGCTAAGTGGCAAACGAAACATTTGAAGTCCTACACATCGAACCGGTTAATATTTAGAATAGCGAGTCACTGTTGAGTAGTACTACTGGGTTTGACAAACCCCACCCAACGCTAAACTCGACTGGAGGTCGAGCGGGTGTAATTTTGGCTAACACGTACCATGGTCTGGAGGACCTGGTGACAAGGCACTTACTAAACGAGTCAGCTTCGGTGTCGAACACTTAGTAATACTTGTTGTATAGACTAGCTACCTATCGATATATAATTTGACATAACACTATCTGGTAACACAAAACGCCGTAACGTGGTTACGCAAAACGCTTAACGCAAAACGCCGTAACGTGGTTACGCAAAACGCTTAACGTAAAACGCTGAACGCAAACGCTAAACGATTTATTTTATATAACTTGTGAACTCACCAACCTTGTGTTGACACTTTTAGTATGTTATTCTCAGGTAGCCGAGGCGGGCGCGCGGTTTAGGAACATGCATTGATTGAAAACGCTTTTGTCCTGCAAACTTATTTTTAACGATTATCTTTGGTTTTAAGTCGTCCTGCGTGACGCAACTTTTGATTAAAGGTTTTTACGCTTCCGCATTTAATTACTCATAAACGTTTTTCATGGTTTTGAAACTTTATTTTATGGTTTGATTATAACTGATGATTCCGATCCTGTTAGTTCACGCCCTCTGACGGTAAAACTCCGTTAGTGGATTTTGAGGGTGTGACAAAACCAAATCATTTGTGTAGAATCTTATCTTGAGAATGCGTCTAGATGTGCTCTTCCTATTCAATCTATCCTGCGCAACTTCAACCCTTGATTATTAACAAATATTTTATTGTCCGTAACGAAGTATTAGTTTGCGATAATGAAATTAGATGGACGCTTTGGTTCCCTTACATGTAAGCTCGAATATGGAAGACACTTGGGTGACCATGCAATGTAGATTATCATTACGGGTGCATACGTAATCATAATGTGCAATGCATGAGAATCCTTGTGAACCCTATGGTCCGAGCAACTATTCAGATTAGTCTAAATTCATAAGTTCGTTAATCGAGATTTGGTCTTCAATTGAAACGAACGCTTGATAGGGTAACCGTTATGACACCCTATTATACCCCTCTATCTTCGTTTACTTGAAATGCTTTATCTTTCACTTCATTATCATAGATGGCCAAAACTTAGTGCCATCAGCAACATATTAAGATTGTTCCTTAACATTCGGGTCCCTATACCCAAGCAGATTTTACAAGCGATTCGTGATGCTTTACTACACTTTGAGGTAAAAGTAAATAATTATTTTTGTTTCTCTATAACCTATGCCTTCATTACTTTTACGCATGCTGCTTAGTATGGCGCAAATAATAGGGTGACTCGTCTACCTCTCTTTGTCCGATGTTTATGGAAAGTTATAATAATCTTAATATAAATAGAGTTAATCAACTTTTATGTTGTCAAGGCGTTGTATGACATAATGCAACACAAATTTCTCATTCGTCTTGTAAATGAAATCTCATCCCTCGAAGTAAAACTCTTCGCAAACACTTACTAGTTGCTTTATAATAGCTGAAACTCTCACGAGCACACGCAATAATTGCAAGCGTCTTCCACAAAGCCTTGTAATATGCAACAAAGCCTTGTAATATGCTTAACGATTTGAATTCACTTTGCCTTTGTTGGAGCTTTCTACCAAGTGTCTAACTCTCTTAATACTACCATGTTGTTTCCCTCGGACCAAGCACTGCATCGATTTAAATACTTTTAAGCATCTTCAGCACCGCTGTTACGCTATGTTCCTTGTTTTTATCATTATCACTCCTACGCTCTCCAGTCATTAGATAAGAAAATATGTTAGCCACCTTAACAGTACCCAGATCAGAAATAGTTGATCGATCGCCACAATTATTGTTATGATGAGACTCTTCGCCTATAATTGCAATGATCACTGGGTAGCCTTCCATTGATCCAAATTGAAATTTATTACATCCTTCGATGTTTATCAACCTCTTATGTATCAAGCTCACCTATTTTACTTTTGTACACTAGCCTTACTTATTCCTAAGTTGAAATTTATGTGGCAGTTACGTTTCAAATACTTTAACAAATTCTTAGTCTTATTTAAAATTTTAAACTAGATCGATCCAAGAACTTCGTAAACAAAAATTCTATAGGTGATTTCACACTAGCAAAATTTATGTTTTTACACTCACATCATATTTACATAAACAACCACACTTTCTTACTTTCTATAAATGATTTACATATTGCTTGGTTTATGAGTTAGAAATTCTAAAACATTTTTTTTACCGCGATTAATATTTTTACGTAAATATATTGTGTTTTGGTATACAATATTTTAAATATCATACAAGTTTTGCGAAAAAAAAATTTGTTAAGAATCGTACAAAAAGCTGGCTAAAACTTTTGGGTAAAAATTTATAAATTTTCACAATAACCATATTTATCGAAAATCCTATTAAAACTTATATAGTTCTAGTTAATTATGAATTTCCTACGGACATTGCTTATATAGTTATTTAAAAATATAATCGTTGTGAAGTATTCGAATATTACAACAAATATAAATTTTCGTATGATCTTGATATCCTACTTCCACTTTATCCTCGCACAAGACTACATTTCCTTGTCCAACCGTTAAGGCTATTAATTCACCCCGTATGTTGTTCCTTATTTAAACAAATCTTGTTCATGAACATTATGAATTCGAAAAGTTCGCATCTAACTTATGCATGTCGTATATCTACATCAGCTTCTTATTGGCTAGCCCGCTAGCTACCGATGCAATAACATAATCTCACTGTTCGCTTAAAGAGTAACACAACAAAAGAATGAGATGTTCTTTCTATAATCACCAATCCTTTGGTTCCCACTTTGGGAATAACCAATGTTGGTTCATTTATGATCAAAATAATTCAATAAATAAATTTTGGTAAGAAAGGCTTGAAATGATTATTAGTAGTCCCTACATCATGAGGTATACGAATCATGATTATCGCATTTGAGAATCTCATCATCCTTCAATCGACATAACCCCAACACATATCATTGTTCATGAAGGGCTTTCTTCGGAAAAAAAAAAAACTACTTCGATTTCTGCAACCGTACTTAGTTGTTTTCTACGCCATTCCTTACGATTCATGGTATAAAGAAAATAACGAGCACATCCTCATACAAACCTTGAATTTAACGCACCCCTATCCCTATCACGCAATTTTTAACACTAGAAATAGAGGATGCTTTTCGTGACGAATGTTATTCTTCCCATAAACCACTTCAATGGGATTAACAGGTAAAACTATTTTTCACGAAGTTAGAATTTCGAAGTTAACAAATTTGAATACTCCAGACATAAGCCATATGATTCAGTCCTCAATTATGTATTCGTAAAAAGCCTCTTGACTGATTTATCGCTAATTTGAATTTTCTCTCTGTTCAATTCTAAAAGAAAGGTATCCCATGTTTTGATCTCAATAGTATCACTAGTCACACGTGTTACCTGTTGACCGCGCTGCTAGCAGGGTCCCTGCCCACAATTACCTCGTTGTTGTCTTTATCAATGATGACTGAAACGCTGATGCAGGTAAAGAAAAAAATAAATAAATCTTTATGATGTGTCATTTTCCCTACATGCCTCAAACTTCTAAATATACCACTGTTACTGAGTCTTCACTCTATCAGCCCTAAACTCTTTATCAAATTCAAAATTCAGTCGTGATCATCAAGCCATATAAAAAATGGGGTAGTCCATATGGATTTAGGCTAGTATTTCTTAATACTAGCAAGATGTACTAAGATTTTGGAATAAGATATTAAAAAAATTCGTTAGCCAGTCGTATCCTAAACATCGAGTGCACTCTATGCATAGTCTTTCAAAGATGTATAAATATTGTCCCTAGGCCGCTTGGCGAATATATTGTGAAAATTCATTTCGTTGGTTATGGCTCACACTATGAACCAGATCATTTCAACTATTGATCGCAATATTTGTTTTATTATACTGTCCTTGTCGTGCAATGGATGCCTTATATATCCACTTGCAAATCTTTTCAAATGTGCATCGTTTAGCCAGGCTATTTGCTAAAAATACCATCTAAAGTTTACCAATTGGAAGAGACGGAGATTTGAAAGTGGTGTCATGCTTTTTCGGTACATGACTCAGCTTTCGATTGCTGGCGCCCAACCATTTTAAATTATTAAAGCCTTGGTTTCTAACTCCTTAGTTGGGATAGTAGTACAAACCATTTATTATTTTTGCATGGCGTGGTCAAGCAGGTGGCCTCTCCACACACTGCCTCCGTGAACTACCCTCTGTTCTCACATCCGTCATCTGCGGTGGATCTCCATAAGTAAGTATGCCCGCCTTTTGGGCATCATCAAGTGTAATAACATCTGTATCCGGGTCCCTCCTCAAAATACTCTACCGGATAATGTCCAAACACACCCAACGAATAAGCAATCCGCGTGATAATTGGCCCCAATGCCAACAGAGTCGTGACCGCACTTGCTCTACAACCCCCTCTTGCCATCGAACTCAACAATAAAGTAGCCATATTCACAATCCTACCCCCGATGGTGGCCATTAAACACATCAAGTCGAGATTATTGCACTTTTCGCTGCCCGACTTTCAGCCCACGAAAGTGGAGGCTATCACCTTATGCATATACCTGTGGAGTGGATTTCGAATGGCTGAAGCGACAACGTTGCTCGAATGAGCACCGTCTGCAATAGTACTCCAAAACTTGGCTAGATCGGTAGTCGAAATACAAAACAGGCGAGATGCAGTAGAACCCGTGGTAAACCCCCGAATACTCTCCCGAAATTCGGGCCCATCAACCTCATGTGGCCCGTACAACCCGCTATCACAGCAAAACGTGGAACCGAAAACTGGAACAATTCTCTCCCTAAAGCAAAACTAACTACATGTGGCTCATCAAAATCACCTGGATTATATCGAAAAGTCAAATAAAACTCGTAGACCAATTCCACATATTGCTTATTATCAAACCTCAATACATCTCCCCAGCGTCCCGGTAAGTACTCATTAACTCTCCCAACCTGCCCAATGGATTCTAACACCTCCCAATCAAACGTCCGATGTCGTAATAACTGCATGCCACGAATCTGATCAAACATCTCGTATTCTGAAGTGCTGGGGAGAAATCGTAAGATAATGTGGTCCTTATCATCTCCCCCTGTGATATCTGCAACTGCCGCCCCAAACACCTCAATCTCATTAATTGCATGTCGAATCTCTACACGCCTATGCTGTTGTGAGGTATAATCAAAAGTCTACTGTTGCTTTGACCTCTTCTTCGACATCTGCAAATGAATATGCCAAAGTAAGAACATGTCGAAACGACTACAGCGACAATCGTATAGCATTTTGGTCGCGGTTGCCCCCATTAGACTCAAAAGAAAAACAAAACCTAACCGCACGTGCAAAACAAAACGTGTAAGCATACCCAATTCTTTGTCCAAAAGTCAAACCCGACACCAAACACTTTTTCAAACTCATTCTTTTTCACAAACCGGCATATAATTATTAATTTTCAAAATACTTTTTACGACCCCTTTGCCAGAAAAATTCCCATCATTCCAACACACAACATCACCGACATTGTATCAAAATATCGACCTAAAATCACAAACTTTTGCTAAACTATTCCAAAACCTCGACCCGACAACTCACCGGAAAATTATTCCGGTGACCCAAAAATCTTTTGAAAACACTACCATTCTTCAAAAACTTCAACAATTTTAAAATCCGGCCAAAACTTCATTAATCCGGTGAACCCAACCCAGAAAACCCAAAATCAATTAGCCAATTAAACCAACAAAACCCCGTCAATCCCGACCAAATCTATACCCACCACATACATTCCATACTCCTAACCAATTTGTGATACCCGATTCAAAACATAGATAAACCAATCTCAATTGAAACGAACGACCTACCTTTCAATCGGGTTACGTATAGATGATGAAAGTACAAGATAACAGTGGCGGTGGTGATGGTGGCGTCCGGCGAAGGTGGTGACAGGGGTGGTGGCGGCTGGAATTTAATTTGTGGATAGGGTTAGAGATGGGAAATGTGTGGTGAAAGTGATAGGGAATCCGGTTTTAACTGTTTTTTCGTAAGATTCAAGCATCTTCGCGTATCGCGAAGATGCAGTTGACCTGTTGACTTTGTATTTTGACTTTTTGACTGACCGTTGACTTCCGGCATCTTCGCGATACACGAAAATGCATGCCCGACAACTTCGCGATACACGAAGTTTTCATTTTCACAGAAAACTTTTTACGGTTTTTCTGTTTTTAAAATCTCAGTCTTTTAATTGTCTTTTAAGCTGCTTACCCCCGTCACCAACTTCGGTTGCCAAATACCAATCACCTACATACCTGGGGCTCCCTCTAGCGACGCACGTGCTTACCAATTCCTCTCCAATGTAGATCATCGTGTCGCTTCACCACACTCAATCCTTGCTCTACACTACACGATTTGAGGAAAACTATTAGCTAACTAGACCCATTATACAAAGCATACAACTTACAAATGCCGGGCTGCCTCCCGATTAGCGCTGAATTGATTGTCTATAGCTCGACATTCCTTGGTCCTCAATCAACCGAATAAGTCGGCTCATCCGCCAAAAAGCAAACCTCCTACTCATGTATCTCTAATGTTCAAATCCGCATCTTCCAAATAGGGCTTCAACCTATGGCCATTCACCACTTGCCTCAGGTGATCATCAACATCTTCTATTTCAACCTCTCCATGCTTTCCAACCCTCTTGACTTGATAGGGTCCCATCCACTTGCTCTTCAATTTTCCCGGAAAAAGCTTCAATCTCGAGTTGTACAACCACACTCGTTGCCCCTCCTTGAACGTCCTTCTTCTAAGCTTCGCATCGTGAACTCGTTTTATCTTGTCTTTATATGCAGACGCACATTCATAAGCTTCATCTCTCAACTCTTCTAACTCGCATATGTTCAACTTTCTTTGCTTATCTACACACTCATAATCTAGGTTAATATTCTTAACCGCCCATAGAGCACGATGGGCTAGCTCTACAGGTAAATGACACCCTTTTCCGTAAACCAACCGATAAGGGGTGGTTCCAATAGGCGTTTTATAAGCGGTACGGTAAGCCCATAAAGCATCGTTTAGTTTATTTGACCAATCCTTCCGATCGGACCTTACCGTCTTTTGTAAAATCTCTTTTATTTGCCTATTGGAAACCTCCACTCGCCCACTCGTTTGAGGGAGATATGGAGTGGCAATGTGGTGGTTTACGCCATACCGTTTAAGTAGTTTACCAAAATTGAAAATTTTAAAATGTGAACCCCGATCACTAATGATAATGCGGGGGACACCAAAATGTTAAAAAATATTAGACTGGACAAACTTATAAACAACGGTATGGTCGTTCGTCTTGCTGACGATTTCTTATACCCATTTAGACACATAATCGACCGCCACCAAGATATATAGATTACCAAATGAATTAGGGAACGGGCCCATAAAATAAATCCCCTAAACATCAAAGATGTCGACAACGAGGATTGGTTGCATGAGCATCTTGTCCCTCTTTGAAGTACCCCCCATTTGTTGGCATCTAACACAATTCTTAACAAACGCTGATGCATCCTTAAAGATGGTAGGCCAATAAAATCCGCATGCAAGCACTCAATGTCCTGTCTTCTGGCCGCTGAAATGGCCTCCACAAGGTGATGAGTGGGCATGATACAAAACACTCCGAATCTCCTCTTCCGGTATGCAACGCCTCATGACTTGGTCCGCTCCAACTTTGAACAAATCCGGGTCTTCCCATGCATAGTATTTCACTTGCGAGAGGAAGTGCTGCTTCTTTTTCTTTGGCCAAAACTCTGGAATTGTATTTGCAACAAGAAATTTAATAATGTCAGCATACCATGGAAAAGTTGAAACAGAAAACAATTGCTCATCTGGGAAGGACTCATTGATGGGCCTCTCGTCTTTCTCCTCTTCTTCATGTCCCACAAGTCTTGACAACTGATCCGCTACCACATTTTCACTTCCTTTCTTGTCACGGATCTCCACATCAAACTCCTGGAGCAATAAATCAACCTGATCAAGCGCGCTCCATCAAGTACTTAACTGTGCTGTGATCTGAAAAAACAATAACCTTGCTCCCCCAAATGTAAGATCAAAATTTATCAAGTGCATATACTACCGCAAGCAACTCCTTTTCTTTAATGGTGTAATTAATTTGAGCATCGGAAAGGGTTTTGCTCGCGTAGTATATGGCAACGGGCTTCTTATCCACCTGTTGACCCAACACGGCCCCGACCGCATAGTCACTTACGTCACACATAATTTCAAATGGAAGTGACCAATCAGGTGACAACAAGATCGGGGCTTCAACCAATTTGTTTTTTAATACCTTAAAAGCATTAAGACACACTTTGTTAAAAACAAATGGCACATCTTTTAACAACAAATTACACAACGGTTTAGAGATAATACTAAAATTCTTAATGAACCGTCGGTAAAAACCGGCATGAACAAAAAATGCCCTTATCCCTTTTATATTAGTAGGCGGTGGCAAATTAGATATGACTTGTATTTTCACCCGGTCAACCTCAACCCCCCTACTTGAGATGACTTGTCCCAAAACCGTCCCTTCTTGAACCATAAAGTGGCTCTTTTCCCAACTTAAGACCAAATTCGTTTCCATAAATCTTTTTAAAACTTTAGTTAATTTATTTAAGCATTTTTCAAAAGACGAACCAAAAATAGAAAAATCATCCATAAAAATTTTAAGTGATTCCCCGACCATATCTGAAAAGATACTCATCATGCACCTTTGAAAGGTGTCCGGGGTATTTCAGGTGTTTCGGGAGCTCCTTCAATTCAATAGCCGGCGGACTCTCCAATGATGGTTTTAACTTAAAATCAATAGTATCTGGCAACCGCTCTACTTGCTGAGACCATGGTGTTTCCCAATACTTGCCGCATACAATTCCACTTCTTTCTCTTCTTCTTGCAACTGTAAGACATGCTCAATTGCTTTCCTGCAACAAATAGCACACTCCTCTGTGGCATCATCCTCACTTTCGTGAGGGTTCAACCCGTCAATGACTTCAGCCGCGAAGCATTCATCACTCACCAGAGGGTTAGACACGTTTGAAAACACATTAAGCCTAAGATTCTTATTACCAAAAGCCATGTCCACTACCCTGGTTCTACAGTTTATTAAAGCATTTGCGATGGCCAAAAAGGGCCGACCGAGAATCACGTTCGGCTGCCATTTCGGGTCAACCGTCACGTAGTCTAGGACCAGGAAGTCAATAGGGTAACAGAAATCTTCTATCATCACAATCACATCAGTCACGATTCCCCTGGGAAGCTTGAGTGTCAAATCGGCCAACACCACGGTGGTGTCGGCTTTTCTAAGTGGACCAAAGTCGTACTGGTCATACAAGCTTCCCGGGAGAATACTCACCCCAGCCCCAAGATCTAACAACACTCTAGTCATTTTAAAATCGTCCACTTGAATGGGTATAATTGGCGTTCCTGGATCTTGTAGCTTGGGTGGGAGGATACCAGTCAAAACCGAACTCACATTTGCAGTTAAATCAACTTGTTTGGGTAACTTGTGAGTTCGTTTTTGAGTACACAAGTCTTTTAAATATTTAGCATATGCAGGGACTTGTTTAATTTTCATCTATGAGGGGTAGATTAACGTTAACTTGTTTAAATATTTCCCAAATCTCCTCTTGCTGTGGGCCCCTCTTTCTAAGTTCTGATGAGGTCTCGGGGTTCACCAATGCCCGAGGAAACGGAACTATTTTATTTGTTGGACCCGTCTCTTTGGCGGTTGGTGTTCCCGTCTTAGTTTCAATTTCAATTTTATTTTTATTTGTTTGATTTGGTTTAGTTTTTGGTTCAATTTCAACCTCATCGTCACTTTTCCCATTCCCCCCAAAGTCCTTCACCACACCTTCAACAAAAGGTGGTGGAGTTACCCCATTATTATATATCTTAACGCTCCTAAGGGTTCTTACCTGGTTGACATGGGCATTCTTACCATTCGAAGAGCTACCACTCTGATGGCTCGGGTTCCTCAAGGTATCACTCGGCAACTTGGATGGATTTCTCTTCAAACTTGCCACTTCCTCAGCAAGCTGGCTCACTTGTTTATCCCTCGCAGCATTGGCTTTCTCTTGGAGCTCTAACCTCTGATTCACACTTTTATTTTGAGCCTCCTGATCAGTCTTCATCTACTTCAGAAAGTCCATCACATCTTTAATCGACTCTTTCTTATTATCCGAAGAACTTCCTTGACCTTGAGCCGCCCCTTGACTTTGTTGGCCCTGCTGATAACTCTTCTGATAAACCTTATTATAACCCCTGACTCCTTTTGATTGTACCCGCTTTGACCATTTCCCCTCTCATTCCCATCATGCTGCTGATTGACCAATAACCTGCCTTTTGGGAATTGCCTTGAAAATTCGGGTTTTGTTGCATGTTCGGGTTTCCATAACTGAAGTTGGGGTGGTTACGGAGGCCCGGGTGATAGGTGTTTGAATTCATGTTACCAGTGTTGTTGTACCTCTTCTCACCTTAAACAAAGTTCACCTTCTCTTCTTCCTCTTCTTCTTCGTCTTCCAACAATACTCCACAAGTGGCCACCACATGGCATCTTCCTCCACAACCTTCACAAACTAGATATGCCTTTCCTGACTTGCCTTTCTCCTTAGTACCTACCCCCATCAGCTGATCCAACTTTCTTTCCAACCTAGCCATACGATCATCAGACTCCCCACTATCCACGACCTTCACAACCGCCCTTTTTAACATGTGATTCGACTGAGCTTGCCTCTTTGAGTTCATTGCATGTCTTTTCGAATGTTACTAATCTTCATTCTCATCATCAGTCAAAAACGACCGATTTGTGTTCGACTGAAGATCACGCACATCATCGCTTGTCAGGACCGTGAGTGGGTGAAACCTTAGCAAAGGTTTGACAAGAACACACCGACTCGAAAACCCAAAGACCGATTGAATATCCCGGCGGAATCAGGATATCCAATGATTGGGAATGAAGGATTGTGAACAATAATCAAACATAAAACAGTAAATGATAATCAGTAAATGCTATTTCAGAGACAAAGATTCACTATATTTAATGATTCATTAATGAAACAGTGAATGGAATGTCTAGGGTTTTGTGTGATGGCGGCGGCTATTGTACGACAAACAAAATGGAATGTTTTTCGTAATCAGTGCGTGCCAGCCTGTATTCCGTCTGGAAATCCGTGCCCTAAAAGTTATCCTAGGACGTCTATTTATAGACCCTGAAATTCCTTCTAGAAGACCTAATCATTACATAATGAAAGACAAATCAAATACAAGTGTTACAGTCCTCGAGCAAGGTACATACCTTGCTCGAGTAAACTTCCTATACTAGGTGTGCTCGGGAATATCCTCGAGCAATCTTTACTTGGAATATATTCTCTTTCGAAGAATACATATTCCCTTTGAGTAAGCTTCATTCCTCTTGACTTGTTCAAGCTTTGCTCGAATAAGTCCATCGAGCAAGCTCATTCTTCTTGATGTCTTCAGCTTTTCTTATTCAGCAATCTTTAGCATGCTCGGATGTAAATCTTGCTCGGTAACTGAACTGTGCTCGAAGTCTTTGCTTTGATTCACGTGACATCCTCTTATTGCATCCATGCTCGTCCCTATGTGCTCGATCACCCTGTGCTTGTAACACTTAGTTAGAACTTGTATGATCAAGCTGTTTGCTCGATTGGCAATCCGTGCTCGATAGAAGAATACTCTTGCTCGTTGAAGTGTAGCTTGCTCGAAGCCTTTAACACTTAGAAGAATCAACCATTTATGGTTCAGAGCCTTGCTCGAAGTAGTAAAAACCATGCTCGATCGTCTGGGCTTGCTCGAATTCCATACTTAGCTGTTTCTGAGGAGGTTGAGAAGATTCCAATCTTCCTTGTAGAAAATCCGACCCAACAATCTCCCCCTAGATTGGAACAAGCTCAGATGGACCAAAACATACCTGCATAGAGTTACACATATATCAGATTTCAAGATAAATCATTTAAGAACATGTCATTTCATTACATAATTGGAATTCTGCTTCATGGGCATTACAAACTAAAGTTTTTACAACTCAAACAAAATACAACGATAAACAGAAATAAAGTCTATAATCCTTTAGCTCCTTCAGCTATCTTCTTCCTCTGCTCCTGGCTTCAGCTGCCATCTTCAGTCTTTTCACATACCTAGCTCTTTGTTTCAACATGTCAAGTTTTGAGGAGTCAGAAGCATCTGTTGGAAATCTAGCATCAATTAGATCTTGCAGGTCTTCGGGATGCATGCAGTGCAGATCTCCATCTTCTCGTATGGTTGCAACAGGTATCCCGGACTCATTTCTCAGGGTGGTAGAATCATCATGTTGATTGTACGTTATGTATGTGATTCTTCCAAACTGTTGTACTCTTGAGTTGGGCTCCTTCATTACTTCCCTCATAGCCAAGCATTCCTTTAAGGTCTTCCTTCTGTGATGGGAGCTGCTTGCCTGAGTCTTTCTTTTCTTCTGATCAAAAAGGGAGAGTTTAGATATGTGAACTTCACTTATCCTTTTGTTTTTCTTCTCCCTCTCTGTTGGACTCTTGATCTCTCTTTTCTTCTGTTTCAGAAATGGGAATCCCCTTTCTGCTTGTTCCTTGATGAACTTTGAGAGATCATTTCTTGGTTGACCAGATGGCTCGTTCCTGTGTTAATTGTCATTTAAAGGTAATTTTGCCATCTTGGTCAGCTGTTCAATTGTAAAATGTCTCAAATCATCTCTGAAGATGATGAGATGTTCTGCTTTATCTTCAGTCACCACCCTTAAAGTCTTGGATCTTCTGTCAAAGTAAATGCTCGTGGGTAGGTTTAGACTTCTTGGTGGTACAGACCTCACAAACTCAGGCCTTGTGGTTCGGCTTGTACTTCCTTGGATTTTCCTTGTTTGTGTACCAAGCCCCTCCTCATTATACCATCTTCTTAAAGTTTCATTAGTTTGATTAATCAATCTGCCCATTCCAACCCCTTTCCTGTGTAAAGCAGCCATCATCTCGGCTCTCACATCTTCTTCTGCCTTCCTTCTTGCCTCTTGCATTCTTCTTTGAGTTTCCAAATACAACCTCTGCTCTCGATTGTAAATTTCCATTAGTTGTTCTTAAGGCATAGATTGGAATTGTCTTCTGTCATTCCCTTGCTCAGAACAAGCTCTTTCAGTGTTTCTATTCTTTCAGGATCTTCAAACCATTTCCTCACTTCCTCTTCCTTCTTCTTAGCCTCTTCTCTTTCTTTCTGCATCCTCATCTTCAACTTCTGTTCTCTCTCATAGTTTTCTTGACTCTTTTGGTCCTTGTGAGAGTCTTTCACAAGCTGAATTTTTCGTTTCAATTCTTCAGAAGAGAGATTTAACAAGAAGTTGTAGCTGTAGCCATACAACTGAAGGAATTTTATATCATTGTGTTTTGCCTTCAAGGACTCATATTCTGCTTTATCACTTTCTCTCATTACAGTCCTTTTCTTGTTCACTTCTGTCTCAGTTGTCACTCTCTCCCCTTCATTCTTTTTAGACACTTTCTTCACATTGTCAGAAACATCATCTATCAGAGCCCTTTTATACATCCTGTCAATCTTATCAAAAGGTTGCAGATTAAGGAAAGCAGGTTTATGACCAATCTTCATCAATAATTCTCTTTTGGTCTTTCTTGATCTCCAACCTTCAGCTTCCCTCATTATCTCTTCTTCAGATAATCTTTGTATATACAAAGGATCATATCCCAAACTGATCAGGTATTCTTTGTCTTCATTTTCCAATTCAGTCTTCTTCTCACCTTCATCTTCATCTTCATCTTTATCAGCATCATTCAAATCAATAGTTTCTTCAAGATTATGCAGGGCATCAATTATTGGTTCTTCATTTTGTGCAACTTGTTCCCTTCTTCTTTGCTCAATCTTGTCTAACCTCAGTTGGTACACCCTTTTCTTCAAGGATTTCTGTCTTTTAGCTTTGGGTGTCTCAACTTCATCAGTGTCTTTTCTTTTCAAAGGTGATGGAGTGGTGGTTGGAGTGTTATATTCATTGGATTCCACTTCTGGCCCTTCTAATATAATCTCTTCATCTACTGACTCAGATTCTTCATTTTCAGTTTCAACTGTGTGGGTGTCTGCAGGTTCTTCAGTAACTTCTTCAATAATGGGCTCATTTAGTTCGTGTTGTTCTTCCACTCTTTGTTCTCTTTCTCTACACATATTGATGAATTCTTGTTGTGCTTTCCTTGCTGCTGTTACTATATCTGGGTGATGTCTTACTGGGTTGTTTAGTATGAGTGTTATATCTTTCATTATTACCAGTTCGACCATTGTACTTGCTAAGATCTCAACAGTCTCATCTTCTTCATTTGTGACAGGACCCAAGCCCAGTTCATCCTCATTCACTTCAGACTCTTCAGGCTCAGTAATCACAGGTTCTGCAACCTTGTCTTATTCACTTTCTTGTTGGTCAACATTCAAATTTTCATTCAAGGCATCAATTGTAGCCTTGATTGCTGCATCAGCTTCTTTTAATTTCCTCTTATCTGCCTCGTCTTTGTCTTTTAATTTCATTATGGCTTCTATCACCTCCTGAGGAATTTCCTCCTCCTCTTGATTTATCTTTTCTCTCTCTAGTGCTTCCAATTATTCATTCATAAGATTGATTGTTGTTTTCACTTATTCAACTTCAGCTACATCCGGATCAACCACATCTTCTTTAAACAGTATATCCTCAGATTGAACTGTATGCTGGGGCAGGGGGTGTAAATCTTCATCAGTAACTGCAATCCCTTTCCCCTTTTCTTTCCTCTTTTGCCTCTCTTCTTCAGTTTCTTCATCTTCCATATTCTCCCCATCAACTTCAGAATCTACATCAACATATGCTTGATTGATCATGTTTAATGCATTTGATGGTCCAGCCTCTTCTTCCTTCACCTCAGAACTCTCATACAATTTACCTATCACTTTTAATCCATCTTCAACATCAATATTCTGCCCCTGTTTTGGTGCATCTGAGGTATTCTCAACCTCAGACTGCCCCTCTAGGGTTCGAATCCTCTGTAAAGCTTCTTTCAATGTAGCCTCCAACATTTTGTTTTGGCGCATTAGAAATGCATTTTTCTCCCTTAACATAATATTTTCAAACTCAAGTCAGCATTTTCACAAATAGTGTCATAGAGGTTTGGACTGGATATAGGAGTTTCAACAGATGGTTTTGGAGCTGGTTCTGAAAACGGTTCAGAATCTTCAGTTTTAGGTGATGGAACTTTGTATGGCTCATGAGATGTTTTTGGTTGAGTCGGTAGAATTGGATCAGTATCATGAGTAGGGGAAACTTTCAAGGGTGAAGAAAGTGGTGTTGGAATTGGAAGTTTCACATATTGTTCATTGTTAGATAGAACTGGTTCAGTAGTTGTTGGTGAGAGAGGAACATTGTCATTGGCATCATCGACCTCAATTGATTCTGTAGCATCATTGTAAGTTACAGGAGGTGGGGAATGTGGTGGAGGATTACCCTCATTAATGAGTTGTTCAATTGTTGGTATATTTTCAACAATAGCAGCTTGAGCACCTTCAACACTGTCTTCAATCAACAAATTTGCACTACCAGGACCATCTTCTCCTCCATCATTCTGGTCATCACCATCATTTGCATCATTATCATCACCTCATTATCATCACCATCATCATCCATACCAACTCTATCCTCCTCCTCACTGTTTCCAGGGGACCTTGGAACATCAATAGCCCCGAGATCCGGTACAAGTAACCATGGAAGAACATCTCATTCATCATTATCAATGAACTTACTCTTTGCATCTTTCATGCGCTTGCAGATATTTAGGTCCTGCAACCTCAAAACTTGTCCTGTTCTTTGAATTTTCGGTAGAGCTCTGTTGAATAAAAATTGTAGAAAACGTGGATACATGAGAAATCGCAGATTGACTGGCTTCTCTGCATTTGAAACTAGCCCTTGAAATATAAGTCTCGAAATATTAAAAGGCTGCTGATACAAGATAGCTACAGTAAGAGACCTGAGCTCTCTACTCAGCAAAGTCCAAGTCCCTCTCCGAGGAGATAGGGACTGAATCACATGATGAATCAGGAATCGGTAGATTAAAGGAAAACTCCCTTTCTTAAATTGTCCCTCCTTAACATCCCCTTGGTATCCCATCGTCTCTTGAAAAATTCGCAGCAATCTTGGAACTGAATACAGTTGTTGAGCTTCAAAGTTGTCATTGAGGTTTAAAGCAGCTCGAATGGAAGCCTCTGTAATTTCAATATCATTGTTTAACACAGATACCTCGATCCTCTTCCCATTTACGTCATTGACATAGGTCGCGGACTGCCAAAAGTCCGTAAGATGGTTCCTGTAGAGTGTGGGGTTTTCTGTCAGCGCCAGTCGTAGATTGGAGTTTCATAGGAAATTTATCATGACTTCTAACTCCATATTTTCATCATCTAGATCCAATTGAGCGCACATATTGTGCCTCTTTTCAAATTTAAAGACCATCAGTTCTGCAAGAATAAGAGAATGTCAGTATACAAAGAAGCAGAACTTGTATATCAGAAAGGAGAGATGAGTAATGGCGTCTTCGATTAACTTGTTCGGTAGTAATATGCGTACCTGTTAGAACAAGTAAACAGTTAGTCAATTAGTTCAATTAGAAACCCTAATTTCAAAATCGGTGCAACGATTATCGAACAGCGATGTCTTACCGAAGTCGAAACAGAGCTAATGGCTATTATCGAAGTGAAATTAAGCAAGTAATAGACCAGCGAGCAAGAGGGAGATAGCACGAGCAAGAGTGCTTTCATTTAGGTTTAATCAGAGAGAAATGTGTGAAAAAATTTTTAAGTCCCCCTTTTTATACCTAACGTTTGGGTGGTACAGTACCTTGGTTTGTCGTCTAGCACACGACAGTTGTCATTTAATTTCAAATTCAAATGTACCTCCCTTGCTCGATCATACAGCCAAAATAAAAGCTGACTCCCCCTGTACGCAAGGACATGGTACAATTCTTGCTCGAGGTACTTGGAATATTCTCAGTCCTTGCTCTTGTACATGGTACTGTCAGTATAAAAGACAAGCAAAAGCTAACTTCCCCTGTACACGAGTACATGGTACAAGAGCCACACTAGTACTTACCTTATTTGACGATGCATCATGCTCGAGAGTACTTAGAAATATATCATGTCAATTCCCTATGCTCGAGATGCATTCCTGTGTGAACTTAGCTTTAGGCATCTATAGCCCAATATGCTCGAAGTACACTGTGCTCGAATGCCTTACCAAACTAAATCTTTCCTAATCCCGTACTCGAACTCACAAATCTGGTACCCTAGTGTGCTCGAAAATTACTTAGCAATAGATTCATCTATCTCCTAAGCTCGAAACTCTCACTAAGACACCTAGCACACACTTTGCTCGAAACACTTAGATGTTTCCTGTCAGTCAGTTTTCGTGCTCGTAGACTTGAAATCAAACACTTACTCATGCAATCATGCTCGAAGATACTTAGTAAAATAACAAAGCATATCTTCATGCTCGTAGAACAAAGATAACATAAACATATCAAAAGCAAGGTCGAAGTACAGTCTTATTCCTAGATCATACTCGAAAATACTTAGAGCAAACACAGATAACATTGGTGAAGTCAATATCATTTGCCTAGAAGTTAAGACAAAGATCACACTCAAACTTTGCAATAATTAAGATTACAAGTTAATGAAATCATTCCGTTTGCTCAAGCTTGGGTTTGAGGTGAACAAGAGATCAAAATCCAGTTCAAAAAGTTATTACAATTCATTGGAGAGATCTTAACATGGGATCAGATTGTCCAATTACTGTCACACCACTTCATTTTCAGCCATATTATGACTTAAGTCAGGTTGACACTAGGTGTATGCACTTAGCATGATTCTTATGACTTTTTGCGATATGCTTAAGATTCAATTAGTTGCTTAAGTTAGAATGGTCACATTTTAGACTTCAGTTGTTCCTTATCTCTTCTCAAAGCTTATTTAGCTTTCTCCAAATCACCCTGAATTCCTGATGCCTTGGTCAAAATATTTGTTTGTTCGAGCAGTTTAGTTAATATTAAGATATATAGATATCAGACCATAAGGTTGAACGTTGGACTTACAAGCCATCCGGACTTACATGTCTTACATTCAGAGTGTTTAGTACTTATTTGAATGCCCCACTCTTGTAGTTCTCTTAGTGCCCCCTAAGGTCATGATATATGTATTTATTATTAATTATTTTGAAGCATATTTCATTTTCTTTTTCACTCTTTTTCATTTGCTTCATTTTCTTTTTATACACATTGACATATATATATAGCTAGTTAGTATCTGCTCATAATTAGAGGACTTGTTTTTTGTTAGACCAAAACATCAAAAGGCTCGTATATGATTGGATAATTGCCTTTCTGCCTATCATTCGGAGAGATGTGCAAGGAAACATACCTTAGTTTTCAAATGAATCACCACATCAAACTTAGCATGATTATAGTATTTGTATCACTTAGGTCACTGCACTCATGAGAAGATGCCACACAAACTGTCAGTTTACTGAACAGAAATATTTTAAGCCTATAATCCATGAGTTAGGAGATTAGACAATATACTATCATTTCCCATTTATTAGTTGGATTCAATCTCCACTTCAAAATCAATTTTCACTTCTGATTTGGAACTTGGATAATATTATCATCTCTCTTGTATGATCACCAAAACAGTGTTGCTTATCTTAAAACATTTTGATAGTTTCAAAATCATTTCTTTTTGACAGGTCATTTTTAAGCTTAGATTATGAAAACTGTGTTGTCTTTTAAGCACAATTGATTAGCAGACACTTCAGAACTATTACACATAACTTGCTACAACACATAATTCAGTCGAGTATGCTTAGTAATCTGTCGAGCACACTCGAAATCCTTTCGAGCATATTAGAATAAACAATCAGACTTAGAATATTTAGAAGGGTTTTGTGCTCGTTGTTGCATGCTTGAGTAAGGGATAAGTTTACCTTTCGGGTAACCATATCGATGCTCGAACAGCAGTCATTCAACCATGCTCGAAGGAAAGGAATTGCCAATACAAGTACCACTGCTTGTGCTCAAGGAACATTAAGCACAGTACCAAGCACAGAGTCATGAGTTTATAAAGCATGACCATTTATGCTCGTGAAGCCACAAATACTTCATCCCACGCAGATTCTTGCTCGATAGACTTGGAATCAAAGTTTCAAAGTTCCCATGCTCGAGCAACTGAGCTATGATGTCTTTGCTCGAACGCCTTGAAGTTGACATTTAAGATCCAATGCCTTTGCTCGAGGGGCAATAAGCACACAGTTGAGCACAGAATCATACTCGAAATACTTAAGACTCCTGAAATTTATCATGTATGCACAAGTCAAGATATCAATAGCTGTAAAAACACAAATCAAAATGTTTCAGACAATTTAATCACACTCATGATTAGATTGATCATTTCAGCACACAGAACAAACAGTCACACACATGATTAAGGCAAGCAGAATAGTCAGTTAAGCACAGCAATCAATCATCAGTGAGAAACATAGATGATCAATTAGCACCTCACCTAAGCACACATCCTAAATTAGACTTCATCAGCATTAATCATTCCTAGGCATTTTAACAGAAAATGGAATCTGGTTTTATCTAAAGATTTGGTGAACAGATCAGCCAAATTTTGAGATGTATCTACCCTTTTTCATTTCTACTAAGCCCTTTTCTTGACAATCTCTAATGAAATGATGCCTAATTTCAATATGCTTAGTCTTAGAATGTTGGACTGGATTCTTAACTATAAACATAGCAACAGTGTTATCAATTAAAATATGTGTGAGTAAGAAATTCAGACCATAATCCAGCAGTTGGTTTTGAATCCACAGAACCTGTGCACAGCAGGCAGATACAGCAATGTTCTCCGCTTCAGCAGTAGAGATTGACACTGTGGTTTGTTTCTTGCATTACCATGACACGAGTCTGTTTCCAAGAAACTAACATCCTTCTGAAGTTGATTTTCTACTCATGTTGCAACCATCATAGTCACTGTCAGTATAAGCCATCAAATAAAAAGGAAGGGTTCCTTGGATACCAAATTCCCAAGTCTGGTTTTCCTTTCAAGTATCTGAATAGTCTTTTCACTGCTAGCATATGTGACACCTTGGGGTTTGCTTGAAATCTTGCACAGACACACACAGCAAACATAATATATGGCTTAGATGCTGTGAGATACATCAATGATCCTATCTTGGCCCTATATTCATGCTGGTCTACTGACTCCCCCTTTTCATCAGGTACCATTTTCTCATGTGTGTCCATTGGTGTGGACACTGTCTTGAAGTCTTGGCACTTGAACTTGGTGAGAATTTCTTGAACATATTTTGATTGATTGATGAAAATTCCATATGCCTTCTGTTGCACTTGCAGTCCAAGGAAGAAATTCATTTCTCCCATTGAGCTCATTTTGTATTTGGACTTCATCACTTGCTCAAATTCCTTGCACATTCGTTCATTTGTTGAGCCAAAAATGATATCATCCACATACACTTGCAGCAGTAGCAAATCTTTTCCTTCTCTTTTGTAAAAACAAAGTCTTGTCAATAGCCCCTCTGCATAAACCATGTTCTAACAGATGGTTAGACAGCTCATCATACCAGGCTCTCGGTGCCTGATGTAGTCCATAAAGTGCCTTGCTGAGCTTGTAGACTTTGTTTGGATGAATTGGATCTTCAAATCCAGGAGGTTGAGTGACATAAACTTCTTCATCTATCTTTCCATTCAGAAATGCAGATTTTACATCAAGCTGATAGACTTTAATGTTCATTGATGCTGCATATGTTAGAAAAATCCTGATAGCCTCTAGTCTTGCAACAGGAGAAATACCTCTTCAAAGTCTACTCCTTTTTTCTTGTAGGCACCCTAAAGCTACCAATCTAGCTTTGTTTTTAATCACTATCCCCTTTTCATCCTTCTTGTTTCTAAAGACCCATTTTGTACCAATTTCATACTTGCCTCTGGGCTTGTCCACCAAGTCCCAAACATGCAAGTCTTTGAACTGTCTGCATAGCTTCCAACCAGCTGTTGTCCTTTAGAGCTTGATTGATATTCTTTGGTTCAACTTGGGATAGAAAGCAGGCATACAGGCAGATATTTGCTCTTTCAGATGCACTTCTGGTAACTCTTTCATGTAGATCTCCAATTATGTTCTCTGCTGGGTGATCTCTTTCAACAGAGGTAGTTTGAACAACTGGTGGTACAAACACTTCTGCCTCTAGATTTGTCATATTCATCTCAGCAGATTCATCTTCAGATCTGTCTTGATTTTCAGTAGAGTCTTGAACATGATTGAGTTCTGATGTAGATGCCTCATTTCTTCCCAGTGCAATGAGTCAAACAGGGTCTGAAACCTATCTTCGAACTGATACATTTCTTCAGTTTGAGAAGGTTGTTTACTCTCGATAGGCTCACTTTCAATATCACTTGGACCTTCATGTGATACTTCAACTGCAACCTCTTGTCCAACTCTCTCTACTTCAACTTCTCCTTGGATGTTTCTTCCAAAGTTAAATCCATTTGCTTCAGGAGCAACTGATGTCCATAGTTTGTCCAGATCAACTTGTTTTGCTTTTCCTTTTTCTTCAAAGCTGGTTCTGTACATACTATCATCCATGTCTTCACTATAGATTTTAAATGATTTGATCATTTTCTCAAGATCAAATAGCCATTTTGGACCATCAGTATTGTTGAACTAATTTTCATTGAGGATTATGTCAGATGATTCAATGACCACCATGTGCTCTTTCACATAGACTCTATAAGCTTTTGGATGAGATGAACAGCCCACAAAGAAACATTCCAGTGATCTGGACTGGAATTTGTTCAAGTAGTCCTTTGTGTTCAAGAGTAAGCATATGCATCCAAAAGGCTTCAAGAACTTCACATAAGGCTTTCTCTGGAAGAGAATTTCATATGGAGTCTTGCTGTGAGCCTTGTTAAGTAGAACCCTATTCTGCACATAACATGCAGTATTTATTGCTTCTGCCCAGAAGGTAACAGGAAGGTTGGCATCAGCAATCATGGTTCTTGCAGCTTCAATTAAGGTTCTATTTCCCCTTTCTGCAACACCATTTTGTTCAGGGGTTCTAGGAGCACTGTACTCTTGGAAAATACCCTTAGAAGTGAAGAATTCACACATAGTTTCATTCTTGAATTATGTCCCATTGTCACTTCTAATTACCTTCACTTTCCTGTTAAGTTAATTTTCCATCTTGAGTACACAGGATTTGGTCATGTTTGGGGTTTCATCCTTGTTGCCCATGAAATATACCCAAGTGAATCTTGAAAAGTCATCAGTTATCACTAGGCAGTATCTCTTCTTTCCAATGCTTGGGACACTCACTGGACCAAACAAGTCCATGTGAAGTAATTCCAAGACCTCATCTATTGTGTTTATCTGTTTGCTCTTGTGTGAGGATTTGTGTTGTTTTCCTTTTAGTTAAGATGTGCATTTTTCTTCTAGCTTGAACTCTCTTGTGGGAAGGCCAACAGCGTGTTCACCTTTCACTAGTTTGTTCATGTTCTTCAAATTCACATGACACATCTTTCTATGTCATAGCTTGGTTTCATTCTCAGTTGCCTTTGACACAAAGCATGAACCACCTCTTGAAGTTGCAGTATTCATTCTTAGTTCATAGAGGTTGCCATTTCTTGGAGCCATCATCATGATCATATCTGTTGGAATCACAAACTCTGGCTTCAAAATCAAGCAATGTTCATCATTGAAGGCAACCTTGTATCCCTTGTCACATACTTGAGAAATGCTCAACAAATTGTACTATAGTCCTTCAACATGTAGAACATTCTAAAAGGATACTTTGCCATTTGTGAGTGTTCCTTTTCCGACAATTTTTCCCCCATTTTCATCACTCCCAAATGCAACCGGTCCCTCATATTTCTTCACATAATTAATCAATGCAGTCTTGTCACATGTCATGTGCCTTGAACATCCACTGTCCATATACCATAGATCATTGCTACTCATGGACTGTTCCTGAGTGTTAGAAGATTCAGCCTTGTCATGAATTTTGGCCATGAATGCAACATTTGCTTTCTCCATCTCTGCAGCATGATTACTCTAGTCAAACTCTCCATCCTAAGCCACCCTTGTAACAGCTACATTCCCTTGATCCCTTTGCTGGTTCACAACATTTTGAGTTGGTCTGTTTTGGTTTGTGTGAACCTGCATCTGATTATTTCTCTAAGGTTGAAAGGTTTGTTGCTGATTTCTGTTTTGGTGTTGATATGGGTTCTGGTTGGAGATTTGAGTTCTTTGCTGGAAGTTTTGGTTCTGATTTTGGTAGAATTGAGTCTGATTCAATTGGTTTCCAGCTTGTTTAGGCAAATTACACTCTCTTGCAAAGTGACCGGGTTGTTGACAGTTGTAGCAAATGGCCTTAGATTTATCAAATCCAATTCTCTCATTAGGTCCATTGAAACTTGTCCTACCATTCCTGTTGTATAATCTTTTGCTTCTTACTGCTAGCATGGCTGCCTGCCACTTGATATCCATATCTTCCAAGTAATCAGCATCAATTTGTTCAAGGTCTTCCTGCACAATGCTTGTATTGATGAGATTTTTGGCTACAAAGGCATGATATGAATCAGTGAACATTGAAAACAGGGCTTGATAATCTGTTCCATTGGCACTGTTATTGTGTAAGAAAGCAGATTGTCCACCAGCAGCAGTTGGAGCCTCATCCTCAATCAATTGGACGTTAAATCTTGACTGTCCACTGCAGGTTGAGCCTGTGTCTGATGGTTCTTCAATGATTGGTTGATGAGATTTGATTGTGAGGTTTTCCATTGGTGCTACGAGAGCATTGTTCATTTGAAAACTGGGTTTATCCTCCTTAATCATGTGATTTTCAATCATTTCATGCTCAGCAGCCTTAAGAAAGGCAATCACATCATCCGGTTTGAAGCTAGGAAAACTTGCCTTCTCCTTGATAAACTTGCTTGCAGTGTACCATTCGCCAGATAGAGATGACAGAAGCTTCTTGTTCAGCTCAAATTCAGAAATCTGCAAATCAGTGGTCCTAATTTCATTCACAATTGTCATAAATCTTTGTAACACTGACTTCAACCTTTCTCCTTCTTTGAACTTAAATCTGTCTAACTGTTGCTTCAGTCGGTCTTTCTTAATATCTCTCAATTCAGTGTTTCCTTCAAACATTTCAATCACCCCATCATACATATCCTTTGCGGTTTTATGATGATTGACAGTGGTTAAAATTTCCCATGAAAGCCCCAACTTCAGCATTGACAGAGCTTTATCATCCCTCCTTTTCATTCTCAAATCAACCGCAGCGTTATTGTTTGGAACTGCTGAAGGAACATAGTTCCCTTCAGTGATAGACATCCAAAGTTCCAGGTCATTATAGTTCACTGTAGCTTCAAATAGCACTTTCCATTTTATGAAGTTCTCTTGTCCAAGCAACCTTGGAAACTTGTTGGTTGACACTTCCTGGTCTTCCATTTCACCAGATCTGAGTTTTTCAGCAGCAGAGCACAGTGAATCTTCAAGCTTCTTCACAAACCCTCAGTCCCGTGGTCTTCAGTGAGCTTACCCAAGCTCTGATACCACTTGTCATGACCGTGAGTCGGGTGAAACCTTAGCAAAGGTTTGACAAGAACACACCGACTCGAAAACCCAAAGACCGATTGAATATCCCGGCGGAATCAGGATATCCAATGATTGGGAATGAAGGATTGTGAACAATAATCAAACATAAAACAGTAAATGATAATCAGTAAATGCTATTTCAGAGACAAAGATTCATTATATTTAATGATTCATTAATGAAACAGTGAATGGAATGTCTAGGGTTTTGTGTGATGGCGGCGGCTATTGTACGACAAACAAAATGGAATGTTTTTCGTAATCAGTGCGTGCCAGCCTGTATTCCGTCTGGAAATCCGTGCCCTAAAAGGTATCCTAGGACGTCTATTTATAGACCCTGAAATTCCTTCTAGAAGACCTAATCATTACATAATGAAAGACAAATCAAATACAAGTGTTACAGTACTTGAGCAAGGTACATACCTTGCTCGAGTAAACTTCCTATGCTAGGTGTGCTCGGGAATGTCCTCGAGCGGACTTTACTTGGAATATTCTCTTTCGAAGAGTACATATTCCCTTTGAGTAAGCTTCATTCCTCTTGACTTGTTCAAGCTTTTCTTGAATAAGTCCATCGAGCAAGCTCATTCTTCTTGATGTCTTCAGCTTTTCTTATTCAGCAATCTTTAGCATGCTCAGATGTAAATCTTGCTCGGTAACTGAACTGTGCTCGAAGTCTTTGCTTTGATTCACGTGACATCCTCTTATTGCATCCATGCTCGTCCCCATGTGCTCGATCATCCTTTGCTTGTAACACTTGGTTAGAACTTGTATGATCAAGTTGTTTGCTCGATTGGCAATCCATGCTCGATAGAAGAATACTCTTGCTCGTTGAAGTGTAGCTTGCTCGAAGCCTTTAACACTTAGAAGAATCAACCATTTAAGGTTCAGAACCTTGCTCGAAGTAGTAAAAACCATGCTCGATCGTCTGGGCTTGCTCGAATTCCATACTTAGCCGTTTCTGAGGAGGTTGAGAAGATTCCAATCTTCCTTGTAGAAAATCCGACCCAACATCACTCGATAACCCATCATGAAATGCCTTTATCAGCTCCCATAGTGCAATCCCATGATATGGACAAGTTCTCATCAACCTCTTGAATCTCGTAAACGCTTCATGAAAAGTCTCACCTGACCCTTGCTGAAAATTTCTTATGGAGGTTCGGGCCTCGGAAGTTCTTTGCGGTGTGTAATACTCATCCAAGAATTGCTGAGCCAGATCTTGCCACATGTAAATACTCGCTTACGATAACGATAAAAATCACTGCTTCGCTAGATCTTTGAGACTGAATTGAAAAACCACTAGCTTAACTTCATCGGCAGTGAACCCTTGATTTGAGATGGTGGCACAAATAGTATTAAACTCGCTCAAGTGTAGGTATGGCTCTTCACATGCTTTCCCAAGAAAAGTAGGCATCACGGTTAAGTTGCTTTGTCTCACTGAAAACGTCCTTCCTTCTCTAACAGGGATCACAATGGGGAGTGTGTTCGTGGCCACTTGAGGAATGAAGTGACTTTGAACTCCCTGAACAAGCGGTGGAACAAAGGCCCTCGGGACCCCAGCGTCAAACTCAAACTCGGGAAACTGTGGCTCGGGAGGATCTTGTCTTCTTCTTTCTCGACGGTTTCCTAGTTGTTGGACTAGCTCGGGCGTTTGGTTTCTGGGAGGTTGTTGTTGTATTCTACAATACCGACCCCCTTGCGTGTCTTCCATCTCCTCTTCATCCTCGAACTCATCAAAATCATCGAAAAAACTGCGTCAATTAGCCACCCTTTCATATTCAAACTCGACCCAATTGTTTGGCGGCTCAGATCTCACGGAATGATCATCTCTCATCTGGTACTGTCTCTGAGCTCTACGGTTTTGATTCTGGTTAACGTGTTGATTGAGTGGCGGGTTTGGTGGGTTTAATGGTGGTAACTCATGGAGTGGAGGGTTTTGTGGAATGTGTTGTGGGACGAGTTGTTGTAACGATCCCGACGAAACCAGGGATACCCTAACCGGTAGACGATAGTTACGTCATATTTTATGTCGGGTACAAGAGTTACCATGGTAATTATACAAGAATACATGGTTCACTGTACTGATTGTACGTGAATATATAATTCATCGTATTGAATATGCGATTAATCGATCGATAGTTATTGAAACCCGAACGAATCGAGGGTTCAATTATAGACGAGATATATGATATTTAGTGATGTTACGAAGTATTAAAGCTTCGGGATAAGTGGATTAAAGCACAGAAAAAGGATTTCAATTTAATAGTACGTCGGTGCGTTAAACGAAACCTTTAATACGAAACCGAGCAAGAGATGATCGATCAAGCCGAAAAAGATACGCGATAATTAATGATATGATGTTTTAAGTTAATAAAAGTCATGGTTTAATTTTTAAAGTTTTTAAATCGGTTTTATATAAATTTCATTTTTAAGCCGAAAAAACGACCGTTTTAGCTTCGTTTTAAGCCGAATTAGACATTTAACCGAAAAACGAACTGAACAAGATTATCCAAAACATTATCCGGATATCCGAAATCCAAACATGTGGCCTAGAATGGAGAAGGTGGGTCCCACCCCACCCTCTTGACTTCCGATCAGAATACCCAACATTCCCCTAGCCTTCATTTCTTTTTTTTCATCAAGATATCCAACATCCATCTCTTCCTCTCAAGATCATGATCCAAAACCGAGATTTTGGAGCAAGAAAATAAGGTAAATAATCGAGTTAATCACGTTTCCATCTTCGTTTCTTGAGTTTAATTGCAAGAAAATGAGGTTTCAAAGATGAAAACCGATTCTTGCAAGATCAAGTGATGTATACGGGTTATACAAGGGATCTTGGTCCAAAAAAGGGGTTAAACGAACCAAGAACGAATTTTTACGGTTTAAATCTTTGTTTTTGAATCATAACCGAAACTATAGTGTAAGAGGCTTGATCGTGAGTGTAACTTGCTTGGTATTGTGGTATGTTGTTTGTAGGCTCTGTGCTTAGTGGTAGATAAGACGGAAAGACGAGTTTGTAGCTTGTAGTGGCGGAAAACGAAAGGTATATTCGGTTATGTTCGGTTTTGGAGTTTTTGGACAGATTATTGATCGTTTAGAGTTGGGTCAAGAAATTTTACAGGGATGTTCTATATATGAAAATATGAGTTCTGTGAAGTTTTGGTAATTTTTGGACAAAGGATGAATATTTGGTGAATTTAATGCTCGGTTTTGGCCAAAAATGGTGAAAAATAGTTAAATATCATGAAAAATTCTGGAAAATTTCAGATAGGCTTTTTATATCATGTATAAGTCACACACAAAATTTGAGGTCCGTTGGAGAAGTCTAAGTAGGCTTTTCGGTTAAACGAGTTCTAGGGTTTTCTAGCTCGGTTTTAGTGAAAATGGCATGTAAAGAGAGATTTTGGTTCTGGAAATATTACAGGGGACTATGTGGATGGCAGGGGACATCCAGGAAAAATTTGGGATATTTCTAAGATCGTTTGGTATTTACGACATATTTAGTGTTTAAATGGTGTTTAAAAATAGATAAATAAATTTTAAATATAGAAATTAATTATGGAAATATTTTTATAAAACTCCCCACTGTCAAAAAGTGATTTGTGCAAAATTTCAAGATCCGAGATTAAACGGATAATTATTTGTGCTAATTATCAAACTTTTAAAGTTAAAACGCGTAAACCGGTGAAGTTCGCTTAAGCGAGCTGACTGGTGTATAAAAACCCTAAAAATGAACTATTTTCATATAATTGAGTTAAACAAGTAAAAATGAATCATCCGAAAATAATTCGAATGATTTGGGTATTTTTAACCGATTTAACAGTTTCCGGTACGCCAAATACGGAAACAGGTCCCGCGGCCAATCGGGGCGTCTAAACCAAGCTCTAATTTCACATCTTTAATTAAATTATCAGTCAACCACTACTCTCGGGTCGTGTGTGACCAAACTCATTTTTGAAACGTAAAAACGGATAACCGTGCTAGGCACGCAAAACGAGAAAAACGACTAATAGTAGTTGTGACCATGGAACTCTAAACGATATCACAATCTGAGTCCGGAGAAGTGTTTCTGGGTTAACCTTGCCCCCAGAACGGGTACAGTGCTGGGTTAACAGTGTCCCCAGATGTACCGGTTAACTTGGTTAAAGTTATATTAATAATGAGTGTATAGTAACGATCGTAGGGTTCATATTACAGATTGGACATGTTAACTGATAATGATTGTTGTTACCTGCTTGCATGTGCTAAGGTGAGTTTCACGAGCCCCTTTTTCTGAATTGTTTTTAAATATTTTCCCGGGGCGGATAGCATGTTACTAATAAAATGTTTAAGTACATACTGAACGCATAGATTTGCGTGTATTTATAAATATTTGATTATACGAGAATCGTACGGAATGGGTACAGTACTGGGTTAACAGTGTCCCCAGATGTCCCTAGAAGTGTTTATGGGTTAACAGTGTCCCCGGAATGAGTACTGTACTGGGTTAACAGTGTCCCCAGACAGAGGTTTCGCTTGTGGGCTCAGCATAATTACATCGTGTTTCTGGGTTAACATTGCCCCCGGAAAGGGTACAGTACTGGGTTAACAGTGTCCCCAGATAATATTATATTATGATATTGATTTATCAAGGTTTACTCAAATTGTGAAAATCACCAACTATTCGTAGTTGACCCGTTTTCTCACATGCTTTTCAGGTACAACTAAGATAAAGTGATTGCTTACGTGCTAAGTGCTTGATGTGTGTAAGATTTGCGTGCGGGATGTTAGGATACATTTTAACAAATAGAGTTATGTATCGTATTGTATGATGTGTGTATCACCTAGACGGTAATGAAACACGAGATAATGTAATTTTGAAGTGTATTAATGCATTCAGTTTTCTTTATAAACAATGTGGTTGATATCAGAGGTGTCTGTTGCATCCCGTTTACGTTTCCGCTGCGGTTGCGGGGTGTTACAGAAGTTGGTATCAGAGCCATTGGTTATAAAAGAATTAGGATGTCTTTAAAAGATACCTAAAATATAACAAGTAGCTCAAGTATTATAGGATCTGAATATCAACTAATAAGTTATTGTGACGAGAGCTGGATGAACTTGGATGGACAAGTGAGTTATTATGGTCCGGAACATAATAACAGACTTGTCCACACGAGGGAATTCAGGGGAAGTCACGGGGTACATTAATAGGTAAAAATGGCAACATATGTGTAAAGTATATAATAATATTTATACGTGCTAATGTGTATATATATAGATGTACATATCTTGTGGGTACATTTAATGAGAAATAGGACCCGGATAAGGAACCGGGGGATAAAATAATAAAAGTACCGAGGATGCTGAAATTTCTAGAGCATCGGTTGATGATAATGAGTCTGACTTATCGGGCCATAGTTATGATAGTACCAAGTTAGATTTCCCGTTTGACATTAACCAGAAATATCTAGTAACCGTCACTCCCAACCAAAATTGATGAATCCCTTACCCTACCAACACCGGTACCGTATATCTTAATAACCCCCTGTGTTCACCCGAACCGACGACCCTCATGTACGGATGGACTTGTACGTGAACCTATTCTTATTCCGTTAAAAAAAATTGATAATAAATGAGCAGATAAAAATAATATATGGAAATATATATATGTATTCTCACTCCCAAACATATGAGTCATACCATCTCCAGATCGAGAATTACCGATTTTAGCGAACCTAGAACGCCGGAGGACATTGACTGAGCAAGCGATAGAGTTCCCCATAATAGTAATTAATAATATTTGAAGGCAACCCATGTTGCGTGATTACCTTGAACCTTGCAACTCCCTATGTTAACCTTACATCCGTTAGATGCCTATACCCATGTATACTCGAATAGAATGATTACCCATACACAAAGAGGTGTTGGAATCATTATAGCATAGTTGGTTATTCGTTCGTAAGTGGTATACCGTGTATACCGGATATACGAATGGACACGGATATTATAACTCCGTGGTACGTAATCGTTTGGTGCTCACGGTGAGCATGTATCGGTTATGCTGACATGCAGAAGGATATTGAAATCAAGTATATTAAACATTAATCTTTGTTGAGAAGGATCTATATGTCAGTTGGTGACAAGAGTATGAAAAATATTTAAACGTTAACCGACGTCAGGTTAAGTCCATATGTTATTATATTTGTGGGACATATATACTAGATACTAGTATGTGTAATATGTATGATAATACTTGGTGTGTATGTGTACTTGCTGTTATAATTGAGCTGGTAACGAGTTATACGGTGAAATTAATATTGATCACTGCGTACAGGATGAGTACGGCAGAATGACATAAAGAGAGTAACTCCAATGATGGAGATTGATATGATTCAGTTGATTGCTCAAAGATAGCATATGATGATACCGAGTGTCGTATCACAGATCACTGCTAGTGTTGATGCAAATGTGATCGTAGACTTATAGATCGAGCAATCACATGATTATGAATATTTCAATTCTTAGTGTTATTACTAAGAGTGTTAATGTCCCACCGAATACTATTATGACTACAAGTATTAGTTATACACTAAACATGAATAGTAGTCGTAATGAATTAGATCCGGTATGAAGGATATGTTTATCGGTTGTGTTAAGGGGATTATTAATTGTTTACTGATGGTAAAGGGAGGAATAGATTAGCGAGTGGATTGAAAAGACCGAAATGGTTAAGGATATTGGTAAGAGTCTAGAACATTGTGTAGTGAAATATGCTACAGATATGTTGGTAGATTATGTTGTATCGTGATGGAACACGATGGTACGAAATTATAGTTAGAAAATTATTACTCAGATGATATGGTCGGAATTTAAAATTCTTGGGCTAGAGCACTTTTATTCCAGTAATTAAGCTCAGAGATTGGAAACTGAGCTATGGAAGATAGAAATGTTGTATGCTGATCACTTAGAAAACGCTAATCGTTTGAAGGAATTGTCATGTCTGGTAACATGGCTAATTACTCCTGAAACTAAGCGAAGTGAGCGCAACATTGGGGACTAACTCCATCGATAAAGAGTATAGTCAATCCTGTAAAATATACAACCTTTGGAAGGGTTGTGTCACAAGCCAGCATTGATATATTTGACTCTATGGGAAGCGGACTGGAAGGACGTTAGGTGAGACGTCGAGTAATAAAAAAGAGAAATGATAAAGGTATAGTGCAAGTAGACTTTTGAATAAGTAGGCATGTCCTACAACCCAGAATTATACCAAGACTAGTTCTGTTGTGAAAACATGAACCGCATGAAGGGTCCTTCCCTAAATGTGGAAAATATGGTCATCGGCAGGAAGAAGAATGTCGAGTGATAGTAGGCCACGGGTGTGGTAAAGATGGACGTAATGCCCTAATTGTAGAACCAATTGAAGCCATGTGAACCGGCAACCCCAACCCATTCGTGTACAACCACTCCGAACCCAACAACCTCAATAACAATCCATCCAAAGAAATCAAATTATGTCAAACAGTTGTACTTGCTATGAATGTGGCAGTACAGAACGTGTCAAGAGAAATTGCCTAAAGTTGAACCAAGGTGTCGTTGGAAGACGAACCTCAAGACAAGCATCAACCTCGGATCAAGCAAGGAGCCGTGCTTTTGTGAGTAATTCGAATAAAGCACGTCATGATCCAAATGTGGTATTAAGTACGTTGTAGTTTTAAATCAATAGGCTTCAGTGATATTTTTACGGTCGCCGATAGAAGTTAGTTCCTGTTAACCTCCTATCATTTGGAAAGATACCGATTAGTGAAACTATAGAACCCTATACTGTAGAATCGCCAACGATAAACCCCTAATGGTTAACTAAATTGTTCGGAATTGTCCTATTATTCTGAACGATTAACCTTTCCTTATTGACCTACGACCAGTAAAGTTAAGAAGTTTTGACGTAATAATTAACATGGATTGGCTAATTCAACATGAAGCTGAAATCAAATATGAAAAGAAGATGATTAGAAGCTCTCTTTCGGACGATGAAGCGATTAAATACAGAGAAAAGTGTACGGTATTATGTTACCACTCTAATCTCATCTTGAGACGTGATTGCCAAAGTATTTAAATGAAGACATATAGAAGATATCCCGATGGTACGCGAATTTCCACAAGTTTTCCCAGAAGAACTACCTGGATTACCGCCAACCCGACAGGTCGAATTCAGAATCGATTTAATGTCTCAAGTTGGCCCTGTTGCTAAAGCACCCTACCGACTTGCACCGTCTGAGATGCAAGAATTATCCAATCAGTTACAAGAATTGTTGGATAAGATTTTATACGACCTAGTTAGTCACCATGGGGTGCACCAGTTTTAATTGGGAAATGAAGGACGAAAGTGTTAGGATATGTGTTGATTAGGGAGAATTGAATAAAGTGACGATCAAGAATAGGTATTCACTTCTTCGAAGTAAATGATCTGTTTAACCAACTGCAAGGGGCGATTTATCTTTAGAAAATTGATCTTATATATAGTTATCACCAAATGAAAAATCCAAGAGGAGGACGTTGCAGCAACAGCGTTTCGAACTCGCTACGGCCATTATGAATTCTTATTCATGCCGTTCGGGATAACAAATGCGCAGGCAGTATTCATGGAACTCATGAATCGAGTCTGTAAACCTTACTTTGACAAATTTGTCATAGCATTCATTGATGATATTTTGATATATTCGCAACGTAAAGAAGAGCACGAACGACGGTTAAGGAAAATTGTGGAAGTGTTAAAGCAAGATGAGCTGTACGCGAAGTTTTCGAAATGTGATTTTGAATAAAGAAGGCATAATCCCTTGGTCATGTTGTAAAGCAACAAGGATTTCGCAAAGATCCAAATAAGATAGAAACCGTTAAAATTGTGCCAAGCGCCGATTTTAAGTCTCCCCGATGGAGACGATGGTTTTGTCGCGTATTGTGACGCATCGCGTAAAGGGTTAGGATGCGTGTTGACGCAGTATAATAAGGTTATAGCCTATGCTTCCCGACAGTTAAAAGTACACGAGAAAAATTACACTACTCACGACTTAGAACTGGGAGAGGTTATCTTCGCAGTTAAAATCTGAGACATTATCTCTACGGTACGAAGTGCACCATCTTCACCGATCATAAAAGTTTGCAGCACATATTCGATCAGAAAGAACTGAATATGAGGCAACGAAGATGGGTCGAGTTGTTAAGCGATTATGACTGTGACATCCGTTATCACCCCGGCAAGGCTAACGTCGTAGCCGATGCCTTGAGTAGGAAAGATCGGGTTAAGCCATTGCGAGTGAAAGCGCTAGGGATGATAGTCCAGTCGAACCTTTCGGACCTGATTCGAGTCGCTCAACGTGAGACGTTGAAAGAGGAACAATTGGAAAAGGAGGGACTTTACGGCAATGAGAAGAATTTCGAACAGCGCGTGGACGAAATTCTCTACTTCAAAAATCGGGCTTGGATCCCGACCCTCCATGACCTTCGTGATTTAATCATGGACGAAGCGCATAGATCGAAATATTCCATACATCCGGGGTCGGATTAGACTATTGATGATGCGAATATCTGAAAGGATCTTATTAATGGCTGAGTTGGAGAAAGATATGGATACGTATGTTGGAGGATATTTGAGTTATGCGAGAGATAAGGCTGCACACCGAAAACCCTGGGGAACGCCACAACGACAGAAAATTCGCCAATGATAGTGGGAATAAATTACAATGGATTTCGGGACGCAAATTCCCATGATATATTAAAGGCATGAGGTAAATTAGGTAATCGCGGATCGATTAACCAATCCTCGCATTTCATCCCAATCTATGACGATTACCACAATGAATTCTCGCCCAAATTCATGATGATGAAATGGTATCTCGTCGTGGAGTACCATTTTCAATGATCTCAGATCGAAATAGTCATCCTACTTCCATTATTGGAAGGAGGGGAAGGAAGCATCGAGAGCTTGAAGCTTTCTATGGGTGAAGTAGTTATCACCAATTTGTTAAATTAAAAATGGGCGTCAATCAAGCCATAAGATTTGAATTGATTCGAGAATCAACCAATCGGATTTATAATATTTAAGATAAGTTGAAAGCAGCGCGAGATTGGCAAAGGATTTATGCCAACATTCAAAGGAAACCATTGTCGCTGGAAAGAGGTGACAAGGTATTTTTAAGGCATCACCTTAGAGAGGTGATATGAGGTTTGGCAAAACCGAAAATAGCTCCTTAATATACAAGACCTCATGAGACTATCTCCAAGATTGGTCATGTAGTTTATCGATTAAAGTACTCCAGGGGCTAAGTACTATACATAATGTTTTGCCATGTATACGGATTGAAAAGTGCCTAAGCGATGAGGCAACGAAAGTACTAGTAATAGAGGTACTCATAGAAGACATGCTTGATATCATAACTAATTCCGTAGAGATAGTAGACGGGAAAACTAAACAGTTTGGACATACCAAGCTTTATTGATTAAGATTAAGTGGAATTCACAGCGAGGACCAGATTATACCTGGTAACGCGAGGGTGAATTCTGAAGGAAAAACCCCCCACCTTTCTCTCGAAAGGGGATAATGGGCGTGTAAAATTTCGAGGACGAAATTTCTTAACGGGGGGAGAATGTAACGATCCCGACGAAACAAGGGATACCCTAACCGGTAGACGATACTTACGTCATATTTTATGTCGGGTACATGAGTTACCATGGTAATTATACGAGAATACATGGTTCACTGTACTGATTGTACTTGAATATATAATTCATCGTATTGAATATGCGATTAATCGATCGATAGATATTGAAACCCGAACGAATCGAGGGTTCAATTATAGACGAGATATATGATATTTAGTGATGTTACAAAGTATTAAAGCTTCGGGATAAGTGGATTAAAGCACAGAAAAAGGATTTCGATTTAATAGTACGTCGGTGCGTTAAACGAAACCTTTAATACCAAACCGAGCAAGAGATGATCGATCAAGCCGAAAAAGATGCGCGATAATTAATGATATGATGTTTTAAGTTAATAAAAGTCATGGTTTAAGTTTTTAAAGTTTTTAAATCGGTTTTATATAAATTTCATTTTTAAGCCGAAAAAACGACCGTTTTAGCTTCGTTTTAAGCCGAATTAGACATTTAACCGAAAAACGAACTGAACAAGATTATCCAAAACATTATCCGGATATCCGAAATCCAAACATGTGGCCTAGAATGGAGAAGGTGGGTCCCACCCCACCCTCTTGACTTCCGATCGGAATACCCAACATTCCCCTAGCCTTCATTTCTTTTTTTTCATCAAGATATCCAAAATCCATCTCTTCCTCTCAAGATCATGATCCAAAACCTAGATTTTAGAGCAAGAAAATAAGGTAAAGAATCGAGTTAATCACGTTTCCATCTTCGTTTCTTGAGTTTAATTGCAAGAAAATGAGGTTTTAAAGATGAAAACCGATTCTTGCAAGATCAAGTGATGTTTACGGGTTATACAAGGGATCTTGGTCCAAGAAAGGGGTTAAACGAACCAAGAACGAATTTTTACGGTTTAAATCTTTGTTTTTTAATCATAACCGAAACTAGAGTGTAAGAGGCTTGATCGTGAGTGTAACTTGCTTGGTATTGTGGTATGTTGTTTGTAGGCTCTGTGGTTAGTGGTAGATAAGGCGGAAAGACGAGTTTGTAGCTTGTAGTGGCGGAAAACGAAAGGTATATTCGGTTATGTTCGGTTTTGGAGTTTTTGGACAGATTGTTGATCGTTTAGAGTTGGGTCATGAAATTTTACAGGGATGTTCTATATATGAAAATATGAGTTCTGTGAATATTTGGTAATTTTTGAACAAAGGATGAATATTTGGTGAATTTAATGCTCGGTTTTGGCCAAAAATGGTGAAAAATAGTTAAATATCATGAAAAATTCTGGAAAATTTCAGATAGGCTTTTTATATCATGTATAAGTCACACACAAAATTTGAGGTCCGTTGGAGAAGTCTAAGTAGGCTTTTCGGTTAAACGAGTTCTAGGGTTTTCTAGCTCGGTTTTAGTGAAAATGGCATGTAAAGAGAGATTTTGGTTCTGGAAAAATTACAGGGGACTATGTGGATGGCAGGGGACATCGAGGAAAAATTTGGGATTTTTCTAAGATCGTTTGGTATTTACGACATATTTAGTGTTTAAATGGTGTTTAAAAATAAATAAATAAATTTTAAATATAGAAATTAATTCTGGAAATATTTTTATTAAATTCCCCTCTGTCAAAAAGTGATTTGTGCAAAATTTCAAGATCCGAGATTAAACGGATAATTATTTGTGCTAATTATCAAACTTTTAAAGTTAAAACGCGTAAACCGGTGAAGTTCGCTTAAGCGAGCTGACTGGTGTATAAAAACCCTAAAAATGAACTATTTTCATATAATTGAGTTAAACAAGTAAAAATGAATCATCCGAAAATAATTCGGATGATTTGGGTATTTTTAACCAATTTAACAGTTTCCGGTACGCCAAATACGGAAACGGGTCCCGCGACCAATCGGGGCGTCTAAACCGAGCTCTAATTTCACATCTTTAATTAAATTATCAGTCAACCACTACTCTCGGGTCGTGTGTGACCAAACTCATTTTTGAAACGTAAAAACGGATAACCGTGCTAGGCACGCAAAACGAGAAAAACAACTAATAGTAGTTGTGACCATGGAACTCTAAACGATATCACAATCTGAGTCCGGAGAAGTGTTTCTGGGTTAACCTTGCCCCCAGAACGGGTACAGTGCTGGGTTAACAGTGTCCCCAGATGTACCGGTTAACTTGGTTAAAGTTATATTAATAATGAGTTTATAGTAACGATCGTAGGGTTCATATTACAGATTGGACATGTTAACTGATAATGATTGTTGTTACCTGCTTGCATGTGCTAAGGTGAGTTTCACGAGCCCCTTTTTCTGAATTGTTTTTAAATATTTTTCCGGGGCGGAAAGCATGTTACTAATAAAATGTTTAAGTACATACTGAACGCATGGATTTGCGTGTCTTTATAAATATTTGATTATACGAGAATCGTACGGAATGGGTACAGTACTGGGTTAACAGTGTCCCCAGATGTCCCTAGAAGTGTTTCTGGGTTAACAGTGTCCCCGGAATGAGTACTGTACTAGGTTAACAGTGTCCCCAGACAGAGGTTTCGCTTGTGGGCTCAGCATAATTACATCGTGTTTCTGGGTTAACATTGCCCCTGGAAAGGGTACAGTACTGGGTTAACAGTGTCCCCAGATAATATTATATTATGATATTGATTTATCAAGGTTTACTCAAATTGTGAAACTCACCAACTATTCGTAGTTGACCCGTTTTCTCACATGCTTTTCAGGTACAACTAAGATAAAGTGATTGCTTACGTGCTAAGTGCTTGATGTGTGTAAGATTTGCGTGCGGGATGTTAGGATACATTTAAACAAATAGAGTTATGTATTGTATTGTATGATGTGTGTATCACCTAGACGGTAATGAAACACGAGATAATGTAATTTTGAAGTGTATTAATGCATTCAGTTTTCTTTATAAACAATGTGGTTGATATCAGAGGTGTCTGTTGCATCCCGTTTACGTTTCCGCTGCGGTTGCGGGGTGTTACAGTTGTTCTTGATGAGGTGGTGGGTTAAGATTGTTGGGTTGAAACACCAGTGACATTGGGTTTGGATTATGGTCCTGATGATTCATGTCTTCTACTTTCGGCCTTGAAGTTTCACCCCTTCTTTGTTTTGCTCGGTTTCTTCTCGCGGCTTTCTCGATCTCAAGATCAAACTGCAACACCTCCTTGTCTCGAGGAAATCTCGTATGCATCAACCTAAAAGATTAACTGCACACACCAAACAAGCAAACCCTGCGTAAAATCAATGAAGAAAAGGAATTAAAATAAAATTAAACTAAATTAGACTAATTTAAACTAAGGTAAACTAGCACTAAGCGCGTTGAGTCCCCGGCAACGGCGCCATTTTGACGTAGGCTGTCGTGGTCTACTCAAACAATTAATTTTATGACTTAAATACCTATAATAAGTAAGGGTAAGTAAGGTCGTCTTCGTAGGGACTCAAGGAAAGTGCTAATTTTAATATTACTTATTTAATTATTAACTAAAGCGGAAAAACGATGTCAAACAATTTTAGAAAAGATTAATTAAACTAAACGGTTACTCTGAATAACTTTGTTGACAATATTAATAAAAGTATTCATTCTAGGTTCGGGTTATGTGTTCCATACGTTAATCACAGATTCTCTCATCTTTGGTTCTATAATAATTGCTAATCCTATGGTTTGATTTATGATGACAAACGATAACTTAAACCGAATTGTTGACTCAAACGAACCCGGACTCCACAATTGCCAATTCTATGTCTAGGACAACTAAATCAATGATAAGGTTTGATGATTATAGTTCAATGACACAAGAGCTTAAACCCTAAATGTTGATGAACAACCAAACAAACGTTACACAAATCAATAATCGCAAACACAAACCTTAATCAACCAAGTAACTAATTAAGCAAGACAAATTTATATAAAATCAATCAAGCTATATTCATTAAGCACAAGAATTTGTTCTCAACAGTATTTCACACAAAACCATACCCTAGAACGAACGCGGGAACTTAGCCGAGCATCGACATAATCGTTAAAAAACTTATCTTGATGAACATATGATCAATGATGGAACAGGAAGCTTCAGGATGGATGAAAGTCACCCTAGAACACCTCTTCTGCCTCTGGAAGTTGTAATATACCGAATGGTGAGGTTAATGGGTTTATATAAGGCAAAACCTAATTTTTGCCGACATTAAGCATCTTCGCGTATCGTGAAGATGTTAGGCCTTGCTTCTTCGCGTATCGCGAAGGACAAAATAGTCACTTCCTGAATCCTGCAACTTCGAGTATCGCGAAGTTGTCCCTCCGCATCTTCGCGTATCGCGAAGATGCATTTTTCACCAGAAAAATCATTTAATTCACTACAATTCCTCGTGATGCGTGCACTCCCAATCTCTTACTTCTAAGTTTTTATTCCAAGCCCGTAAATATCCTCGATAAGCTCTATAACTGCCAAGTTCCTGAAAACACATAACAACTCTTGAAGTACCAATGTTCGTTCATGTATTTTAACTAAAATTAACTAATTAATATATCATAGTAACTAACTTTTACCCAACCATCAGTAGGCCATTAAGTCAAATGAGGGGTTCTTTGGGTACCAAATTCTTAATCTGGTTTGCCTTTAAGGTATCTGAATATCCTCTTCACTGCTAACATGTGGGAGACCATGAGGTTTGCTTGAAATCTTGCACATACACAGACTGCATACCTGATGTCTGGCCTTGAAGCTGTCAAATACATCAGTGATCCTATCTTGGCTCTATATTCATGTTGATCAACAGGCTCCCTCTTTTCATTTGCTACCATCTTCTCATGTGTGTCCATTGGAGTGAACACTGTCTTGTAGTCTTGGCATTTGAATTGGTTGATGAATATTCCATCAGTCTTCTGTTGCACTTGCAATCCAAGAAAGAAATTCATTTCTCCCATTGAGCTCATTTTGTACTTATATGTAACACCCACAATATTTTGGTTCAAATTTAACAATTTTATAAAGATAAAGGACCAAAGATATTTATGGGATAAGTAATGGGAAAAGTAAGATAAAGAAAAGAAAGAATTTTTATGTCAATGAAATAAGTAAGGAAACTTCAACCCACATGGAAAGTGGGAAAGAAATGGAAGCACTTTATAAGGAATGAGTTTTCTATGGTAATGTTCTTGTATGACTAACCACTCTCATTAGTCCAAGCAGAGGGTGTGAAGCACCCGACGCGCACGAACATGGACTCGGGCGATGGGCGTAATGTGGCTTTTTGACGACGCACCTTGCACTTCGCACGCTCGCATCGTCGCGAGCCGCATAAGGGCCGCTTTAGTATTTTTGAACTGTGGAAGATAGACCAAGACGTGACAAGTTAACAAAGTCCAAGGGCTGAAAATAAAATTTTGGTTTTCTAGACCCATCGCGCTACGCGACGGGTAGAACATATTGATCATCACGCTATGCGATGGTGTTTCCCAGGAATTTAGAAAAAGGGGCGCCGCGCTACGCGATGGTCCGGAAGGAAGGGGGTATCGCGCTACGCGATGACCCGGTTAAGTAACCGGATCAACTACGTGTCAACACGAGGCAAGATCTTGTGAATGCGGCGTCGCGCTACGCGATGTCCTATGGAAAGGCCCATCACGCTAAGCGATGGTGGGCAAAACTTTGCCTATAAAAGGGGGCTACGGGTTTGAAGCATTCACATCCCAAAAACACCTTTCTTTACACATACACAACCTTGGGAGGCGTGCCCGATCATTTTGAGGTTCCAAGGCTCTGATTTCTCGTAATTCGTGCAAGAACTGGAGTTTTAACGATCCGTAGATGTGTTAAGCGAGCTGGAAGCGAGGTCCTGATTTAAGTTTCAATAAGTGATAAGGGAGTAGAAGTGCTGCCTATGCAAAGATTAGGCAATTAAAATACCTGCATGAGATAGGGGTTCTGCTTAAGTTATTATTTTAAATTTATTATTATGACTTAGACTATACTCGTGAATATAGCCCGAACCTTGATTACTAATAAGCATAACATACCTTTTCATAAGTAAAGGTCATACTAAAGTATTGTTTCTTAGTGATTAAGAAACGTGAGGAATAAAATAATATTTATTTGTGATTAAGAAATGTATGCAAAGGTTATAATTAGATTAAAATTTCTTCTTGAAGAAGAAACCCAATATGGATGTTTCTTCCTGAAGAAGAAACATAGTATATGATTAATGAATAGACAAATGGACTAAAGATCCAAATGTTTTATAGAAAGAAATGAATTGTCAAGGTTAAGCTATACAAAACAGACTATAGGTCTAAAGCTAGATCGTTGATCTAGATATTTATATAAATGTTGTTCTCGTACTATAGGTCCGAGATAGAAAGAATGCATAAATCAGAAAGATACACTGATCAAGAATAAAGGTGAATACGTCCAACCTTTTTATATGTTTTATGACGTGAATACGTCTATGTACTATTTTAAAGATTTACTATGGAGGGTTATCCATAGATAAAGAGTCATAAAAGATTTATATGAGGATTGGTACGAATCCTCTATGTTTACGAAAATGTTTACTCTTATAAACTATGGACTGTTATCCATATGTAAAGAGCTATGAAAGTATTTGTATGAAGGTTGGTTCAAATCCTCTAAAAACGTTTTGATACAAGGTAGTACTAAACACTCGGGCTAAAATACATGTGTCTGGATCCATACATAAATGCTTTGTAGTGGGCACACTACAAACATACTGACCATGAGGCAAGTGGCTGTCTCTAGGGCGAGTGAAGTCCGATTATGTGGTCTATTAGTATTTTTAGTTCCAATGAGATGGGATGAGGCCCACTGAGTCGTTGAATGCTATTGGTGTTGTATCATAACAAAGGTGATATTGCATATGATTATGTTACGAAAAATTTTGAAAACATTTTTATTGAGTCAGCGTTATTCACCAGCACATAGCTGACGTATTTTCCCCACATTTCAAGGATACAGTAAAGGTTAGAACAGACAATCAAGACAGATTAGAAGATTGGTGATATAGTCATTAGACGTTATCTGATGGCTCAGATGTTTTATTCAAAATATTATAAAGAATGATATTTTCAAATGACAGGTATTTGAAATATTTAAATGGGTATTAAATCCCAAGTTTTCATTATAATGATATTTTATTCAAAAAGACTTACGTAAAAAAAACGTAAGTCTGATATATTTGCAAACAGGTACCAACTATTGGTCATACGCCTAGGCCCTAAACCGGGGTGTGACATTAGATTTCATGACTTGCTCAAAATATTTGCACATTTGTTCATTTGTTGATCCAAATATAATGTCATAAACATATACTTGAATCAACAGTAGGTCTCTTTTGTTCCTCTTGTAAAACGAAGTTTTGTCAATTGATCCTTTGCTGAAGCCATTATCCAGAAGGTGATTTGAGAGCTCATCATACCAAGCTCTATGAGCTTGATGTAGTCCATACAATGCTTTTCTCAACTTGTACACCTTGTTTAGATGAATTGGATCTTCAAATCCTGGAGGTTGTGTCAGATACACTTCTTCATCAATCTTCCCATTCAAGAATACAGACTTGACATCCAATTGATATACTTCGATGTTCATGGATGCTGCATATGCTAAGAATATTCTAATGGCTTCTAGTCTGACAACTAGAGCAAAAACTTCTTCAAAGTCTACCCCTTCTTCTTGTAAGCATCCTAGAGCCACTAGTCTTGTTTATTCTTAATGACTATTCCTCTTTCATCCTTCTTATTTCTAAAAACCTACTTGGTGCCAATTGCATACTGTCCTTTGGGTTTGTCAACCAAATCCCAAACGTGTAGGTCCTTGAATTGAGCCAAATCCTCCTGCATGGCTTCCACCCAACTACTTTCTTTCAAGGCTTAATTGATATTCTTGAGTTCAACTTGGGAGAGAAAGCAGGCATATAGACATATGTTTTCTCTTTCAGATGAACTTCTTGTCACTCTTTCATGCAAGTCACTAATGATATTCTTAGCAGGATGATCTCTTTCAACTGAGGAAATCTGAACAATCTGATCTGCAATTACTTCAGCATCAAGATTTGTCATGTTCACATCAGAAGTTTCATTTTGATGTTCTTCTTCAGTTTGATTTGACTCTTGATTGAAAACAGTTTCTGATGTGGTTGTTTCATTGTTCCCAATATGCAGAGAATCAAACAATGACTGGAAATTGTCTTCATTTCTTTCTATCTCTTCAGGTTGACTCTGCATGGCTTCACTCTTCATTCCACTTAGACCATCATTAGAGATTTCAATTGCTGCTTCATGATCACTATTATAAATCTCATTTGATCTTGTGACATTTCTCACAAAGTTGTATTCTTGTTCTCTTGATGCAATAGTTGACCATAGCTTGTCTAGATCAAGCTTCTTTTGCTTCCCTTTTTCTTTAATGCTTGTTCAGAACATGCTGTCATCCATATCTTGAATGATTTGATTAACTTCTCAAGATCAAATAGCCATTGTGGTCCATCAACATTGTTAAAGTGGTTTTCATTGAAGACAATGTCTGAGGACTCAATGACACATATATGTTCCTTAACATACACTCTGTAAGCCTTAGATTGAGATGAATAGCCCACAAAGAAACATTCCAAAGATTTGGATTGAAACTTGTTGATATAGTCTTTTGTGTTCAGTAGTGAGCATTTACATCCAAATGGCTTCAGAAACTTGACATAAGGTTTTCTTTTGAACATGAGCTCATAAGGAGTCTTGTTGTGAGCTTTGTTCAATAACACCCTATTCTGAACATAGCATGCAGTATATATGGCTTCTACCCAAAAGGTCACTGGTAGATTTGCGTCAGTTATCATAGTTCTTGCAGCTTCAATGAGTGTTCTATTTCTTCTCTCTACAACTCCATTCTGTTCAGGTGTTCTGGGTGCACTATATTGCTGGAATATACCTTTAGAAGTGTAGAATTCTTCCATTGTTCCATTCTTGAATTTTGTTCCATTGTCACTTCTAATTACCTTCACCCTTTTATCAAGAATATTTTCCATTCTTATCACACATCCCTTGATCAATTCAAATGTTTCATCTTTGGTTCCCAAGAAAAATACCCATGTGAACCTTGAGTAGTCAGCTGTTATTACTAGGAAGAATCTCTTCTTGCCAATTCTTGGGACACTAACAGGGACAAACAGATCCATGTGCAACAGTTCAAGTACCTCATCAACTGAGTTAATCAAATTGCTTTTGTGAGAGGACTTGTGTTGCTTGCCTTTGATGCATGAGGAGCACTCTTCTTCCAACTTAAATTCTTTTGTAGGAAGTCTTATAACATGCTCTCCTTTCACCAATCTGTTCATGTTCTTGAGATTTAAATGGCACACCTTTCTATGCCACATCTTAGTTTCATTTGCAGTGGCCTTTGATACAAAGCATGAACTACCTTTAGAGACAGCATTCTTCATTCTTAGTTCATAGAGGTTTTCATTCCTTGGGGCCATCATCATTATCATTTTTAGTGGGATGATGAATTCAGGCTTGAGTATGAGACAATGTGTATCATTAAAAGCAACCTTGTATCCTTTATCACATACTTAAGAAATGTTGAGCAGATTGTATTGTAATCCTTCAACATGCCACACATTCTCAAAGGATACTCTGCCATTGGTCAGTGTGCCTCTTCCTACAATCTTCCCTCCGTTTTCATCACTGCCAAAGGCTACAGGTCCTTCAAATTTGCTTTCATAATTGACTAGTGCACTTCTGTCACAAGTCATGTGCCTGGAGCATCCACTGTCCATGTTCCATATGTCATTCATATTAGTGGCTTGTCCCTGCACATACAAAAGACACGATGACTAGTTAGTTTCTGACTTGCGAACATCAACTGTTTGCTCATCAGACTCGTTTGACACTACTAGAGAGGTAGGAACTGGATCTTCATGCACCATTTCACATGAATCATCTGATTCATTTCCATACTCAATATGTGCTTTGACATTTTCAGTTTTGATTTCCTCAAATCACAGTTTCTTTCTCTATCATCACCTCCTCTTTTGTTTTCCACTTGAAGCCTTTAGGTTCAAAACCATGCTTCATGAGAAATTTGTCGTCACCATTCAACACACCTGGTCTCGATTTACCATTTCCTTTCATGCTTGACTTTCTTCCTTTGACAATCTTGTCTGATTTATTTGATACTTCATTAATCTTCAGAACTGACTTCAATCTATTTTCCAACTTCAGTCTATGATCTTCATTATCAGATGGATTCTTCTCTTCATTTAGGTACCTTTCATACATCTGTTTGTATCCTTTCATGTCAAATCCAAAGACAATGTCAGGAATTTCAAATATTTCTTCCATAACCCAACATGAATCAGTGTGATGTCCATCGGCATCACACTTCTTGCACCATACTTTGGCAAAACTTCCCATATCTTCTAGCAGTCATTTGTCTTTAATTCTGTCACTGGGTTTTGGGAAGTCGAAACCTAATGAGGTCTTTGGGTACAAAGACTTGCTGAACTCCATTTTGATTGGTCTGTTAACATCAGGAATATGTGGATACTTCTATTTAACAAACTTAATGGTTTTCAGCTTTGTAGGGGTACCTGATGATCTCACATCCTTTTCTGCCACATATCTCCTTCTTGGCTCATAATTAACATCACCAATGTCAAAGAGTTCATGGTTTAAAAAAAAGGGTAGATAGGAGCATAGAACACTTCATTTGAGTGGCTTCTTGTTTTGTTATTCTTGTTCTTGGATTGAGGACTCTCACAGATATCAAACACTTTATGTTCCTTTCTCATCTTCTCTTGATGTTTCTTCAATTTAGGAGTTAATTTTGGCAGCCTTGGAATTTGTTCACACCAGTTCTTATTTGAAGTCTTCTTTTTCTTCTTGTCATTAGATGAACTTTCACTTTTGCTGCTGAATATTCACTCCATTTCTTCTTGGCTTCAACCTGCTTCACTTGAATATTCACTCCATTTCTTCTTGGCTTCAACCTGCTTCCCTTCCTTTTCAGATGGGTTAATTGTTTCGTTCATAACAAACACACCATTGTGGTCAACGGTTACATTTTCATACAATGCCACAATCTCTTTCTTGTCTTCAAACACATTCTTGAATTGCTTCAGGTATTCTTCTCTGCTTTCTTTGTCAACTTTTAATGGATACTTGTCACAGAAGGTTGGTGGTACCTTCTTGTATCATTCTTCTGGTTTTATCTTTTCAATGTTTCCAATAATATTACCAGTTGACACCAGGTTCTTCAAAAAGTTAATTTGTATCTGAAGCTCAGTATTCTTCAGTTTCTCCTCTGTATACATCTTCTTTAAACCCTCAATTTCAACATTTAACCTTGACTGAGTATGATAGGCCTACACACAATCTTCTTCTAGGCTCTTTATCTGATTGTCATAGGTTATCTCAGTTGATGCATAAACATTCAGAATTGCTTCTTTTTCTCCTCTGTATACATCTTCTTTAAACCCTCAATTTCAACATTTAACCTTGACTGAGTATGATAGGCCTACACACAATCTTCTTCTAGGCTCTTTATCTGATTGTCATAGGTTATCTCAGTTGATGCATAAACATTCAGAATTGCTTCTTTTCTTCCACACTCACTCTTCTAGTTCCCAACTTCTCGGTTCATATTATCAATAATAGTTTGAAGGTCAGGAATAGAAGGTTCAGTGGTTACTTGAGTGTTAGAGGATTCCCCAGTCTCATGAACTTTTGCCATATATGCTACATTTGCCTTCTCAATGTCAGCATCATGATTACTCCAATCAAAATTCCCATCCTGAGGCTCCATTGTCACAGCAACATTCCCTTGATCTCTGTTCTGGTTCCCCTATATCTACAATTGGTAGTTTCTATGCTGAGGCTGGGCTTGTTGTTGGGGCCTGTTTTGTTGTTGATTAGGATTTTGATTTATAGGCTGATTTCTCTGTTGATACCCTTGATTGCTCTGTTGCTGGTTCTGATAGAATTGTGGTTGGTTCACTTGATATCCAAACTATTTTGGAAGACTGCATTCTCTTGCAAAGTTATCAGGGTTCTGGCAGTTGTAGCAAATGGCTTTTGATAGGTCAAATCCGATTCTATCACTTGGTCAAGTGAAGGTTGGTCTTCCTGTCCTATTGTACAGCCTTTTGCTTCTAATAGCCAACATGGCCGCTTGCCACTTGTGGTCTATGTCTTCCAAATCGTCTGAATCAACTTGTTCAAGGTCCTCTTGCACCACACTTGTGTGAATCAGATTTTTTGCAACAAAGGCATTGTAGGAATCAGTAAACATAGAGAATAATGCTTGGTAATCGGTCCCATGAATTGAATTTTGAGCATATGTCCACTAGTTGTTGAAGCGTTGTCATCTTCAATCATTTGGATGTTGAATCTGGGATGACTTTCTCCACAGACTGATCCTGTCTCTAATGGTTCTTCTATGATTGGTTGACTCTGATGGTTTTTGACCGAGAGATTGTTCATTAGTGCCATAAGAGCATTTGTAACAGGAAAACATGGCTTCTCCTCTTTAATCATGTGATTTTCAATCGTCTCAAGTTTAGCAGCTTGGAGAAAGGAGATAAGATCATCAAGTTTGAAATTTGGAAAGTTCACTTTCTCCTTTATAAACTTGCTGGCTGTATACCATTCACTAGATAAGGAGGAAAGTAGTTTTTGTTCAGCTCAAAATCAGAAATCTGCATATCAGTGGTTCTGATTTTATTAACAATGGTCATAAATCTCTGCAGCACTAACTTCAGTCTTTCACCTTCTTTAAATTTGAATATGTCTAGCTGTTGCTTCAGTCGGTCTTTCTTTATGTCTCTCAGCTCAACATTTCCCTCAAACATTTCTATGACGACATGATACATGTCCTTAGCTTTTGTTTGATGATTCACACTTGTCTGTATTTCCCATGAAAGCCATTTCAGCATTGACAGTGCCTTGTCATCTCTTCTCTTCATTTGTCTCTCAACAGCCTGATTGTTTCTGATTGCTTCTGATGGAACATAGGGTCCATCTCTGATAGAACTCCGAAGTTCTGTATCGTTGTAGTTCACAGCAGCCTCAAGCAGCACCTTCCATTTGATGTAATTTTCTTGTCCGAGTAACCTTGGAATCTTGTTTGTAGACACTTCTTGGTCATCCATCTTCTCAGATCTGGACTTTGACAAACGAAAACTCTATGAAGCTTCAACCTTTATCTCAAAACCTTCAGTCCCGTGGCCTTCAGCGAGCTTCCAAAGCTCTGATACCACTTGTCACGACAGAACCTGGTGCGAACCTTAGTAGGTTGACAAGAACACACAAATCTAATAAACCCAAAGGCCTCCTGAATATCCTGGCGGAATCAGTATATTCAGAGGATGGGAGTGAAGGTATGAGATATAAATGAAACAACAATAGACAATCACAAATATCAATAAACAAAGACAAAGATTCATTGCATTGAATATATCATTAATGAAACAGTGAAAGGAATGTCTAGGGTTTCGTGAAGGCGGCGGCGGAACGAGGAGACAAAGGGAATATTCGTTGGAATGTTTGTGCTCTCGTATTTTGTGCCTTATCCACGCTTAAAAGAAATGGAAACCTAGGACGCTATTTATAGGCCCTGACATTCCTTCTAGAATACTATAATCATTACATAATGAGTGACAAAATAAATACAAGTGTAAGACAAGTCGTCGAGTATGATCTATGTTGTTCGAGCAGACTTGATATACACAGTGTGCTCGATGCAGTTCTTCGAGCATACTCTACTTAGAATATTTTCAAAGTGAAAATATTCTCCTCCAACACGCTCAAATCTTCTTGACCAATCCTTATTTTGCTCGAATGAGTCCCTCGAGCAAGCACGTTCTTCTTGATATCTTAAATCCTGTCTTGGAGAATTATTTGAACCATCTTCGGCATGTTTGAATGCAAAGGTTGCTCGGGACTAAACTATGATCGAAGTGCACACTTAGAATATTTGATATCTTCTTTATTGTATCCATGCTCAACCCACCAACGTGCTAGAATCACTTGGTTTAAGCTAGTTATATCAAGTTGTTTGCTCGATTGGCAATCCATACTCGATGAAGAACACTCTTGCTCGGCGAAGTCTAGCTTGCTCGAATCCTTCAACACTTAGAAGATTTCACTGAAGTTGGTTAGAAACACCAGGCTCGAGGTAGTAAAACCATGCTCGATGGTCCAAGATTGCTCGAAGTCCATACTTAGCCAATTTCTTGAGGAGGTTCCATGCAAATATCCGACTCAACAACTCCTCAATCTCATAAATTGATTGAGGATTATTGACACATGAGTATTAATGAACGTTTGATCAGTTAACAACTTACCCAGATGGTGTTTTTATTAGCGAGAAATCGATGTCAAAGGTTTAATGAATGACAAAGTCAAACTGCAGCTCTTAGTCTTCAAGTAAACGAGCAAAAACATGCAAGTAAACGTCTGTTGAGAGTAGGAGACAGCTGGGAATGCTTAGTTGCATCAAACTTTACGGTTTGGAGTTATGATGTGTTTATATATGGGTTAAATCAACTTGTTGGACAAGAAACGGGTCGATTCTGGTAACCGAATCATACAATTGAGAATGAAATCGGATCTTTAAATCTTCTATATATTAAGTATGAACCTAGACATCATTGCACACTAAATACAATAACTTGTGGCTTAAATTTTGTGATTTAGGGTTGATTTAGGAAAGATTTAGCATTAAACGAAGATCACGAACTAATTTGGCTGATCTGGTTGCTATTTCGCGCCACGCTAAGATGCAAGGTTGGCATCTTTGCGCCACGTGAAGGTGCAGATTCACCAGACTTTCAACTTTTGATAGTTTTAGTCCCTGTAGTTCCAAAAACGTATTTTTAAGCCATTTTAAGCGATTTTAAGAGTTTCTAAGGCTATTTGGCACAAATGAAAGTTTAGGAATTATAAACTAAGATAAAAGTAATTATTTCAATAATAATTGCATAACTTTATTAATGAAAAAGATCCAAATAAGGTTCGTAACCCGATAAACGAATACAAATATGAGTACGGAAAAACCCGAAATGTTACAGTCTCCCCTACTTTAGGAAATTTCGTCCCGCAATTAAGGAAAATCAAAACATCATCGTTTGAAAATAATTAAACTTTTAAGAAAATATCATAACATAGAACTTTTAATAATCGAAGCAACGCTCCAAATGACAATCTGGTAAGGGCACTTATATATAGGATGTACTAGCGACGTATCCACCATGTCCTTATCATCTCATCATTCGTACCGATACTCAAACTATCCTTGGTTCTAAACTATGGCACACAATTTTACATATTATGATTTCCATACGAGGAATCGGATAATTACGTTCGCGACCATAATTACTCTTATCGTCGGATGGTCTGGATATCCGTTCCATCATGTGGGTTATAAAACATTTAAAATAAAATTTTTAAGAGAAAACAAATGTTTTGATAATTTTAAATATAATTTTAAATGATAATTAATAAATGTCCTAGTTGGATTAATAAAATCGTGAAATTTCTAAAACCTCTTTTGCTTTTAAAAGTACAATTTTAAAAATTGAAAGAAAACAAATTTTATGAAACAAATGTTATTAAGATAATCGAGAATAAGGAAATGAGATAGAGGTACAAGATCCTAATAGATTAACTTTGATAAAAGAAACATTATTCATGAAATGAAATGCCTAAATAGTTCAAATTGAATTCATCCAATGTCGCGAATAACTAAAGAGTCGATACAATGCATAAACAAAAAAGATAAGATAACTTACGATAGAAATAATGAAGGTAAAATCTTCAGAGTCTTCAAGCAGCTTCGGTTACGGTTGCCTTGATTCATTCGACTTAGAGCACTTGATGTAGGTGGATCCACAACAACTTGATTAGTTGATGAAGGTGAATGTTGAATAGTTTTGGTAGGTTGAGATTGAAAGGACAACACTAGTGAGGTTTGGGTGGTGTAAGCTTGGTAGACTTGGGCTTGTGGGTACGGGTTTTGATAAATTTGAGCTAAGTAAGAGGGATCTTGGTTGACAGAAGTAACTTGGAGAGTGTAAGACTGATGGGTTTGGACTTGATAAGTATTGGTAGTGTAGTAGGGGGCAGTTCTAATTTGAGCTTAGCGAACACAGATTAGTTGAGGGCTCATATTGCGAAGATGACTAGTATCTCCACAATGGTAGCAAGAATGGGTATTAGGAACACCGGTTTGAGCATATGGGGTAGTAGTGGTTCTAGGGGTAAGCAGAACGGTCGTTGTGGAGCATCTTGAGTACCAGGCGGTATACGGCAAGTGTTAGCAAGGTGACCATAGCGGTTGCATTGGGTGCAAAGTCAGCACGAGGATTGGGTCAGATGATGATAGTTACAAGTAGAGCATAACGGGAAAGGTCCAGTATAAGGTTTCTTGTTAGGAGCATTTTGGTTGGAGGGTGGAGGATTGGTTTGGTTAGCAGCATAGTTTTGGTGGTTGGATTTACGTTTGTGGTGAGAAGAGTTGTCATTGCGCGGAGTGGGTTTGGGTTCGGCCTTAGCATCGATTGAGGATTTGGTTTTGGAGTTTTTGTAGGTAGGGTTAGAGTCCTTACGAGGAAGAGTTCCATCTTTAACAGGGTCATCGGGAAGTAAGGCAACAAGAGCAATAGCTTCCTTGAATTCCTCCCATGGCATACTCGTAGCAATACCAAGCATAGTAGCAGCAATATCCTTACTGATCCTAGCAGTCAAACGGTGATCACGAGCAGCCAACGGATGACATTGACTACGACGATGATTTCCTGTGGAAGACATTCTATGAGGACCAAAATGAAATTTTTATAAGATAATAGGTAAGTTTTGTGAATAAGTTGATGCGAGAAAATAGAGAAGTGTACCTAAATATAATTGTTCAAATGAGGACTCGAGGACGAGTCGGGATATAAAATAATGTGAATAATTTTTGAGATAATTTAATAAATAATGTTTATAAAAATTTCAAAAGTAAAATGTTTTTGGGTTGGGCTTTCCATGGGCTTACCATGGTAGCTCAAGAACCCAATTTAAATAACAAAACATGTTCAATGAGTTGGTCTTGCATGAGCTTTCCATAGCAATTTGAATAGCCTAACTAAAATAACGAGTAACAAACAATTGAGTTGGTCAGCCCATGAGTGTGTACATGGTGTTTAACTGACCCAACTTATTAACGAATTATCAAATCAATGGAGTTGGTCGGACCATAAGCGTCACATGACATTTAACCGACCCATCTAAAAATCGAATCAACGAGTCAAATATTTTAAAAATAATTAAAAAAACACAATTTTGGAAGTTTTCCTGAATTTAGCCACGAACCACCGTGAATTCGGTTTATATAAAAGGAGTGCAACCATTTAGCCGGTTATATTTACGACGCAACCATTTAGCCGGTTATATTTACCACGCAACCATTTAGCCGGTTGCGCGTACCACTTAAAGTTATGGTTGTACGACATTTGTCATACCCCCATGCTTCAAGGTGAAGGAGCAAAACAAAACACAGGAATTCTTAAGGAATTTCTCATAATAAAAAGGTAATCTACCAAAAATAAGAGGATTAAGAAATATTTTGAAAGTGAGTCATAATCCTCGGAATTCGTGTGTGCGTGAAATAAATAAATAGGATACAATACAATAAAATAATTAATCTAATTAAGCTGTAAAGAATATAATAGCATATAAGGCAATTTAGATAAGCATGTATAAGGTTCCTAACATATGTCTAGGACAATTTCTAACGACCTATCTTAAAACCTTCGTCTCTGATACCAATCTGTCACACCCCAACCTAAGTCGGAAATACCGGGGCGTGATCCAATTGCTCACAGCTCGAAGATACTATCATAAAATAAATGTGGCAATATCTATTTAATTATTTTATTTCAAATGCACACACAATATCCAAAAATAACAAAACAATTCAAATCAATATATATATATATATTATATATATATATATAACAAATTTAAATTCATGTTTTTCTTCATTAAAACCCTAAGGTCTTTCTAAGTGTCTATAGTTCAACTTCAATTCAATAGCAACATGCATATGCTTAGAAAACATAGTTTGTCAACAACACATGTTGAGTAAGTTTATCACTAGTTAATATAATAAATAAAAGAAATAAGAAAAACGTAATAAATGCGGTAATGAAATCAAACCATGAACAAATAAGTTGTTGATTAAACCATTGCCAAGCGAATCGGGCACCAGTAAATCAACCACGAGCGAATAATAATAAGACCGTTGCTAAGCGAATCGGGCGTTGGTCAATAATAATGAGAACCATATACAAGGGGATATGCGGGTCCTCTCCGAGCACGAATGCGCACATAAACAAGTAAGCACATAACAAGTATATTTGATTAATCACACACAATTACATGTTTGCTATTTGTTTGATATATATATATATATATATATATATATATATATATAATATGATATACACATATGTCCCTAAAACGTTGTGAAAATTGAGTAAAATATGGGAATGATAAAACTCACCTTAGGTTAAAGGTAAGTGATTAATAATTAAGATAAATGAACTAAAGATTAAACGATTCGTCCACTACGTGTGGAACGAGATTAATGATCAGAAACTGAAACTTTGAGATATGATAATATAAGTAAAAATGAACTAGTGGCCGGTAGAATCAATCCAAACGGACGTTTAGAACTCTAGTTATGTTAAATTTAAGATTTAAGCGAGCTGGTGCTGACCAGAATCTGAACAGAGAGTCGGAAGTTGGGTTTTGGTCAGTAGTCTTAAAATTTCGTTATGAGAATAAAAGTCTTCTGGACCGAATGTTAAATCCGACCAGAAGTATGAGAAAATGGATAGTTGTTAATACATGAAATGTGACAAGTGCTGGGAGTCAAACCGACGAGTCGCTGTGTCGATGCAAAAGATAACGAATGAGATAAAGAATTAAGGCATGCATGATTAACGAATGAAAAGATAAGCTCATGTCTAACGAATGTGCACATCAAGTCAACATAACGAATGTGACATGAGCTAACTAACGAATGTGCCATATCAAGGTGATGGATAACGAATGAGATGCATAAGAGAAGATAACGAATTGTGCATGCAATGTTAACGAATGAGGAAAACCAAAGGCTAATGAATGGGAATCAATCAAGTAACGAATGGGTAGTTAGCATTAACGAATGTCTTGTAGTATAAATAGTTAGTTACAGTTTGTTAGAAGTTAGGCAGCTACACAACAACTGTTATTCTTACGAAACACATATTGTAAGGTCACTCTGCCGAAATTTATATACGAGCTACAACGAGTTAATATTTACATATCGTCTTCGTACTCGGTCGTTTTCGTTCACCAATTAGTACCGAAACGCACCGAAACATTCACCGTGCGTTTTCGGTTTCGTAGATCAATATCGAGTTCATCGATCCTCATCGGGAAAAACAAGTGGTATCAGAGCTTTCGATGCTCGATTCTACGTCTAATCGCTGAATCTCGTGTTAAACCGTTGCTTTTAACGTGTTCGATTTTGATTCTGTGTATTCGTGTTCTTTGAATTAATTTTCGGTTGAACCGAATCAAAATCAGTTGATAGTTTACGTATTTGATTGCTTAGGATTCACACACGATCGATTTCATGGCTGAATTGATGATCAATTTGATGTTTGGTGAAGGTTTTGGTTTTGGTTTTTCCGGCGAGATTCCGGCCATATAACCGTATTTTCCGATCAATTGCGTTATTCCAGCAGCGTCTAACAGAATTTTCCGGCGAGTTTATTTCTGACACAAATCAGTTTTTGTGTAATGTTTATTTTTTACGGTTGATTGATTAGAAACTAATTCAGTAACGATCGGTATTCCGGTGTAATATAATTTTCCAGCAACCCACGGTATTCCGGCTACCATTACTGTTATCTCCGGCTGAATTCGTTTTTCCGGCCAGGTTGTCCGACGTGTAACAGAAAATTCCAGCAGCGGCTAACTGATCGTTTCGGTGACACTTGATCTCAATTAACTTTTCCGATCACAAATTAGTGCAGGTCCTCACAAGTCAGATTTCGTTATAAAAAAGTTTGAGATGATGATGACGTCATTGACTGCCATGGATGTGAGCTTGGTTAATGTTTTACGTACAACTTAGGTGTGATTGAATACGATCTGGAAAGTTTTTTTTTTAACAAAAGGAGTATTTTTGAAGTTTTGTCTCCAAGGGTAGTTTTGGCGTTTTAAGATTCAAAAAGTTTAAACGAGTAAAGTTCAAATTGAAGTTTGGGTTAAATATTCGTATTGAACGCCAGGGGCAGATTTGGAAAAGTATATTCGTGAGGGCATTTTCGTCCAAAATATTTGTTGTCCGCTGATAAACGAACTGTTTTAAGTGCTCAAACGGTCCAAAACTCACTGTTTACGTGCTGAATTTGGCTGATTCGGTGCAGAAAACGTGCTGATTCGTGCTGAAACGAGCAAATTTTAAGTGCGAAAACGTGTTTTAAACAAGCTGAAATACACTGTTTTGTTGCTATAACGTGCTGAAACGCATCGTTAACTTGCTAAAAGTTGCTGATTTGCTGTCAAAATGAGCTGATATTTGTTGATTTGCTATTAAAACGTGCTGAAAATGCACTGAAGTTGCTCTTTAACGTGCTGAACTTACTGAAAATGTGCTGAAACGTGCAGTTTTTAGTGCTGAAATTTGCTGAACTACAGTTAACGAGCTGCGATTTGCTGTTAACGTGTTATTTTTTGAGTTCAGATCAAGAAAATATTTCGGTTTTCGATTCTCGTTTCGGTGTTCAGTTCGTTATTTGTTAAACTCCAAGATGACAAATTATTATGAGATTGGTCCTCATACTAAGTGCCCGAAGCTTTTTAGGTTGGATGATTTTTCAAAATGGGAACCGAGATTTAAAGCTCATTTGAGTTCTCTTTATCCAGAGTGTGTTCGCAATTTGAAAGATCTTTATATAAATCCAACTGTTGGTAGTGATACTACAGGAATTACTGAAAAGGAGTTCAAGTTTTATGATATTGATGAGAAAAAGAATCTTGAAAATGAGACGAAAGCATATTCCACTCTTACTTTGGCATTATCTGAAAACATTTTTCATCAATTTAACCATATCAAAAAGTGTGCTACTCTGTTTGCTCAACTAAAGGCAACAAGTTTGGGAAACACACTTAAAAACAAGAAAACCATGTTGAAGTTTCAATTCAGAAACTATTCACTACTGAAAAATGAGACTGTGGAAGATATGCTGAATCGGTTCTGTCAATTGATTGCTGAAATGTCCAATGTGAAAATGGAGCTGAGTGAATGTGATCAAATTGACAAATTAAAGAATGCATTACCTCCTTTCTACTCAACTTACTTGATGGGTCTCACAGAAAATGGGTATTTCAAAACATCAGATCTCAAATATATAGATTTTGTAGAAAAATTGAAGAAGTGTGAACTAGAATGTCAAAGCTCATCTAAAGCTAATCAAGAACCTTCATTAGCTGATGAGATTTCATCAGTGGAATCTTTTGATTTTGAAATAGATGAAGGGTGGTTAATGGATTTGAAGAAAGCTCATGTTGATGATGGTTGGTCTATGCTTGCAGATGAGATATCCAAGACCACCTCATCAATGAATGTTGATCAAGATCCAAATGCAATGGAAATTATCATGCCTACCCAGGTGATTCTTCCTAATAATCTTTATGAATCTTATGATTCCGTGCCACATCACCTGAGGTATCTTCTAAACCATCTGAATCATTTGTTTGTGAAACTTGTGCTAATAATGTAAATTCATCTATTGTTGATGAACCTTAGAAAATTGATTGTTCTCAATGTGGTGAATACAAGTCTAAACTTGAATCAATTCGTCACCACAATGAGCAATTATTTTTTGAATTAGCATGTATTCGTGATAACTATCGACAAGTGGCTGAAAATAATAAAAAATCTAAAGATAAGATTGATGCCTTGTCGATTAGTAATCATGACTTGAAAGCAAATTTTGGATGTAAATTAAAAATCATCGAAATGCAGTTTCAAAAAAATTTTGAATTGAGAACCAAAATAACTGAGCTTGAAAATGAGGTGTTTGAGTTAAAGAATAAACTGGATAATTTTAGAAATTCATCTTTTCTACTCAATGAAATCATTGAAGTTAATAGCAATCACCAAAAGGGTGGTAAAGCTGGTTTAGGGTTTGTTGAAATCCCTCCTCCTTTTCAAAATGATTATACTGTGCGACCAGACGCGGTAGATTTAAAAGAAGTAGACATTGACTATCAACTGACAGTAGATCCTCCTGTGACTGTTAGTAAGGTTAATATAATCAATGAGGAGAAAGTTAAACCAGCTGATCCAAAAATGGCTGTTAAGAAAGAAACAAAGTGTTTAACTCCAAAATCTCATATTCAAAGCAATCTGATTTTCTGTCAGACTAATGATGATATTCTTGTTGAAGATGTGGTTGAACCAGTGGTGATTCACAAAAACGAAAATATACTGTTGAAAATCATATTCTTTGTGAACCACAAACTTCTGAGAAATCAAAAACTGGTAAACCAAAATTGGTTGTTACACCAAAGACATGTGATAAGAAAGTTATTTCTGAAAAGATATCAAAATCATTTTCAAAACCGAGTGTTAATGGTAAAAACTGGAAAGTTTACAAGTTAAAAGGTGTTGACAAGATGTTTGTTGATGAGCTCTTTCCGATAGCTCTTGTTAAACCTGAGAGTGTGAATATGTTTATGATTGTGATCATTCGATTTCTCTTAATCGTGATGCATCAGTGGTGACTATTAGGGAAATGAAAAAGAGAAAATCAAAACCCCAAAAGGAATCCAAGCCAGTGTTGTTTCAACAGAACAGATTTGTCAAATCTACTGGTTCTGATGTATTGGAAAATTTTGCACAGTGTTCAAATCTTGAATTTTTTCAAAAGAAGAAAAGTGAGAAAATTCAACCCTCCACGTCTAAGCTTGTAACAGAATCATCTTCGACGTGGGTTGAAATGAGAAAATGTTTTTTATTGCAATGTCAAAGGACATTTGATTGTTGATTGTCCTTACAGAAGAAAACTCAAATTGCCAGATGCTGTTAATAAGGTTTCATTAACTTTTGGGCAATTTGAGACACTTGAATGAAAAGCTAAACAACAAAGATTTTATTTTAATTCATTGTTAAAATCTCCTGAAATGTCTCACAGTTCTGATAATGTAAAATTTCTGAGACAACAAGCTGATAAACCGTTACCAGCTTGGAAACCGAATATTCCATCAGCCATTGCTGACAATGTTGAGGATACTGGCCGTCCTAAGACTATAGTCTGGGTTCCAGTTTCTCATTAAATTATCTAGTTTTTGTGCAGGGATATCCAAGAAGATCTCTCAAAGTCATATGGATTGTTGCTAAATCAAATTTGTTGATAGTGGATTATCTCGGCATATTGGTTTTGTTTAGTTTGATTTGATTGTTACTTGCAAAGATTTAAAATTCATAATATTTTCAATCGGCAAACCTGTTCACCATTCATATTTTAAAATGCAAGATTTCTTGTTGGTGAACAAGATTTTCAAAAGAGTTATCCATGTTGGAAGATCATTTTTTATTTTTCGTTATTTCTCTGCAAATTTTTGTTATTGTTTATATTTTTAGGGGGAGAAATCAGAAAAGTACAAAAATAGTGTGTTTTCTGTCTAAAAAAAATATAAACATTCAAAAATATGTTGTTAATTTTGAAAAACATAAAACTTGAGAAATGTGATCCGACATTTATGGGAAATGATAGTACTTAACTTAGCGAACCTAACACATGAATAAAGTAGACTAAAAGGTGCCGTAAGATCAATTGCATGATGTGTATGAGAGGCTTAACAGATCGTATAAGTGCTGAAAAGATATAAACTTAAATGCCTGCCAAATTTAGTGGTGTTACATCTTGATGCATAGTTAATATCTGTATTAAGTATCAAAAGATTGTTGTGTGTGCATGCGTTCATTTTTGAAGAAAATTCTGCTTTGTTTTATCTTTAATTTTGCAAAGAAATTCAACTTTATTTTTTCTTTATTTTTGTTCAAATATTGGATCCTCTCCTGCACGATAAGACTATCCGACTTGAGGTTAATATTTGAATATTCTGCTTTATTTTCTTGGTGTTTCGTATAAAATCTTGGACTTTCTCCGCGCGATAATACGGGATTATCCGAATTGAGAGTTAAGATTTTATGCAACTTATGCTTATTTTTATCTTTTTATTTTGTTAAAATGGAACCTTATCTGCGTGTAGTAATACCGATCTTAAGGGAAAATTTTAACTTTCTGCTTTATTTTCTTTTTATTATTTTTGCATGAGTCACAGCTAATCATTTCAAGAAAGGAAAATTATGTACATGTGAAATTCACTGTATAAAAGATATAAAAATTGTGTCTAATAGGTAGGATCCACATAAGATTTGTGCTTAATTGAACCTTAATACGTATCGTAAAGTTACTGAAGGATCCGTATAAAGTTTAAAGTGGAAAATTGTATCTGCAATCATCATTGGGTTACGCGCATAATAATGTCAAAATTGAAGTGTCGTTTAAGACGTTACTAGTCAATATGATCCCATGTCGCGATCTTTCTCACAAAATATGTATTGCTTACATTTACTGCTTTATTTTCTTTTCGTTATTTTGAGAAAAATACAAAAAGATTTTAGGTGTGTTTTGATATAAATTTTGAAAAATCAAAAATATTTTGGGTGTGTTTTAGCATAAAGTTTGTAAAAACCAAAAAGATTTTTCTTTCCAATTTATTTTTGATCTTCCGACAAGTGATACACATTTTCAAATTGTTTTTTCCGAGTTAAAAAAAATGTTTTCACCATTACACATTCTTGTTCATACTATTTTGTGCTCAAATGCTAAGTCAAGATAAAACTTTACGGTTTATTGATGGAATGTGTTGATTGACTGCAGTTTTGAAAGAGTGATGATTTTTCAATCCTTGAATCTTCTCAAGATGGTGAATTTAAGGTATGGCAGAGTGATCGTGTTAAGGGGGAGTGAAGATGCTGATCGTGTATACAAGATTGATGCTGATAAAGATTGGAGACATACAGCTAATGCCAATGGGAGTTTGTTAGTGCATTTTCTTTATGGCATTATATGTATAAAGACACACGTGAAGACTAGCTGAAAGCGACAAAGACAAAATGTTAAATGAACTCCAGCAATTGTCAAAGGGAGTTTGTTAGTACATGAAATGTGACAAGTGCTGGGAGTTAAACCGACGAGTCACTTTGTCGATGCAAAAGATAACGAATGAGATAAAGAATTAAGGCATGCATGATTAACGAATGAAAAGATAAGCTCATGTCTAACGAATGTGCACATCAAGTCAACATAACGAATGTGACATGAGCTAACTAACGAATGTGCCATATCAAGGTGATGGCTAACGAATGAGATGCATAAGAGAAGATAACGAATTGTGCATGCAATGTTAACGAATGAGGAAAACCAAAGGCTAATGAATGGGAATCAATCAAGTAACGAATGGGCAGTTAGAATTAACGAATGTCTTGTAGTATAAATAGTTAGTTACAGTTTGTTAGAAGTTAGGCAGCTACACAACAACTGTTATTCTTACGAAACACATATTGTAAGGTCACTCTGCCGAAATTTATATACGAGCTACAACGAGTTAATATTTACATATCGTCTTCGTACTCGGTCGTTTTCGTTCACCGATTAGTACCGAAACGCACCGAAACATTCACCGTGCGTTTTCGGTTTCGTAGATCAATATCGAGTTCGTCGATCCTCATCGTGAAAATCAATAGTCAAACTTATTGACTATTTTGCCCTTAAACGGGTTTGAATCTAATTGACCCGTCAATACTCCTCAATCTCATAAAGTGATTGAGGGTTATTCACAATGAGTATTAATGAACGTTTGATCAGTTAACAACTTACCCGGATGATGTTTGTATTAGCGAGAAATCGAGGTCAAAGGTTTAACGAATGTCAAAATCAAACTGCAGCTCTTAGTCTTCAAGTAAATGAGCAAAAACGAGCAAGAAAACGTCGGTTGAGAGTAGGTGACGGCTGAGAATGCTTAGTTGCAGTAAACTTTATGGTTTGGAGTTATGATGTGTTTATATAGGGGTTAAATCAACTTGATGGACAAGAAACGGGTCCATTTCGGTAACCGAATCATACAATTAAGAAAGAAATCGGGTCTTTAAATCATCTATATATTAACTAAATTACTGAGTATGAACCTAGACATCGTTACACACTAATGCAATAACTTGTGGCTCAAATTTCTTGATTTAGGGTTGATTTAGGAAAGATTTAGCATTAAACGAAGATCACGGACTAATTTGGCTGACCTGGTTGCATCTTCGCACTGCGCTAAGATGTAAGGCTGAAATCTTCGTGCTGCGTGAAGGTGCAAATTCACCATACTTTCAACTTTTGACAGTTCTAGTCCCTGTAGTTCTAAAATCGTATTTTTAAGCCATTTTAAGCGATTTTAAGAGTTTCTAAGGTCTATTTGGCACAAATGAAAGTTAAGGAATTATAAACTAAGACAAAAATAATTATTTCATGTCACACCCCGACTAGCACAATGCGGAAGCGTAAAACGGGAATGTAACAGACACATCTGGTATCAACACATTGTTTATAAAGAAACATTACAAACTAATTTACAATATATTACATTTCTTTGTTCTATCATTGTTTTATAGTCTAGGTGGTACAAACAAAACTATTTCGTTAACTAAACGTTCTTACTACTAACACCCTTGCCTCTATTCACGTAGCATCAACCACACACCTCAGGTAAGTAACAGATCACCCAATCCTTCCGATTTAGGTACACCTGAAAAGCAGTTTAAAACGGGTCAACTACTAGAGTTGGTGAGTTTCACGAGTTTCAAGAAAACAGTAATGAGTGTTCACAAGTCAACACTTGTAATCATGAAATAAGTATGTATGTATGTAAATGATGTATGTGATGTAATTATGCTAAACTACAGTGAAGACTTGACTGTTCGTGCTGCGTGCCTCCATTTCCCACGCTCAATCAACCACTGTGGCCCCCTTTCCGCCCACAACATGCCCCGAGTAGCTATGTCTAACACTACATAGCATGTTTGTATAATTATGGTCATGTGCAAACGGTTTTGTGTCTCGGCAAACCGTGCCAGCTCCGTTTGGGTTTGTCAAACCAATAGTACTATTCAGAAGCCACCGGCTCGAAGTTAATCACTATGATCGTGGGGACTTTCGTGTGTTAGCACTTAGATAATTCACATCATCACATGTTTCAGGTATGTATATAGATATAAGCAAACATGCTTTTCACCCCAAAAGTTTGTAAAACAATTTAAAAGTGGGGTCATGAAACTCACGGTTTAGTCGATAATCAGTACAGTATCAGCTCGTGGTTCGTTTGGTCTGCTATCAGTAGTCCCTATAATCAATATTATAATAATATTAATATTTTAATATTATTATAATCTCAATACTAAACTGGGCTTTATAACTAATCTGGGTGTAGCTGGAACGCCCAGAAAGTGGCAATAGGCTTAGGTTGTGATGTTGTTCAATGTCTAATACTTAAAACCGAACTTGGCTCGGACTCCCGTTTTCCCAGCTGGGCCAAGTTGCTCGTTACGCGTTCAGAAAACATTTATGGGAAAATAAGCTTGGGTAAATGTATTGGTTAATAACATGATTAAGTTATAAAGAAAGATCACATACTGGGATCCCAGATTAGCCACGGAGCCCGTTTCCGTTTACTCAGTTTGATTTAAGAAGAAACGCGCACAATCCATCCGGATTGTCCAGGTTTTTCATAGGAAAGTTCGTTTTTACTTAATTAGTCAAAAAATATAATTTTTGATCATTCTTGGTGTTTTGATGTTTCCGCAGGTTCGTTAGTCGCGAACTTGCCGGTTTTTATAAAAACTGAATTTGTTTAATATTCAGATTAGCATAATTAATTAACCGTTAATCATTAAATTATGAAATTTTAACCACTTATCAATTAAAATATGTATATTTTTATAAAAATATTTCTGGAATTTATTTACTGATTTATTAATTTATAAAAATTCATTTTATCAGCTATATTTCGCCTGAAAATCGTCCGTTTACCCCAAAAATTTCCAAAAATCCCACAAAAATTCCTGAAAGCTCAAATCATGTCCCAAAACAACCTGTATCAATTCCAGAATGTAAAAAGTTCGTGCAATATTCTTTTCGGCCCAAATTCGGCTGTAAAAATTCACACGAACGCAAATAAACAAAACACCTTTAAACTTCTCCAAATAATCCCAAACTTCACATGTGATTAAAATACATCAAATCTGAGTTCCCAGAAAAATTTCATAATTTTTGAAGTATTTTAGCTATTTTTCCCAAATAAACGTCCCAATTCGGTAATAAATTCGCCAAATATTCTTGGATGGTCGAACAATTACCAAATTTGAACAGGGACTCATTGACATGGTCACTGATGTCCCTGAAAAATTTCAAGTCCTAACAATATGCACATCACAACCTTAACCTAAATAGCCCGTAAGCGAGTGTTTCGGCATTACCTTAGCGGGTTTGGCTCGTTTCCGACTTTTTAATCTAGTTTTCAGGTTCTTGTGCTTCTAAGCAAGCTAGGTACAAGTCCTATATCACAAACCAAGCAATATTTCATCAACATAACAGCCCTTAACTTAGGGTTTCGGCTAGTGCACAAAAATGAACTTTTGAACCGTAAAAACGCCGTTTCAACCCTTTAATCCGTGTTTATGGCCAAAGAAACTATCAAAATAGGTTCCTTACCATGTGTATGATCAAAACATGTTTATGGACCATTTTTAGGACTTTTACACGGTTAGGAATGATTTTTAGTAACCAAGATATGTTTTTATGGTATTAAACAAGTTTAAACAAGTAAAAAAGCTACTTATTTAAGCCCCTTACCTTAGGGTTTGAAGGTTTTTGGCTGGAGCAAAAGTTGTGTCCAGAGTTTTCAAGAAATTATGTTGAAAATGGCTTGGATCTAGTTTATATGTGAAAAGAAAATGAAGGGGGGTGGGGGTGGCGGCTGCGGCCGGAGCTTCATGGGCTCATTTTGGGCCCATTTTGGCCCAAGTTTCTAATTTCTCAAGCCCAAATACGAAAAGCCCGGTCCAAATTTAGTTCGGGTTCGGTTTTTGGCGCGAAAAACTTATCGGGTGCTTTAAACAACGCGAAAACAAGTGTTTTTCGGCTAGTTTTGAGTAAAATTATAAAAGCATACTATATGTTTGTAAAAATCAAAAATATTTTCACGGATCGCTTAAAACATTTCAAATAAGTGTTTGGTATGTCTTTTTCGGCCTAACAGATGATACAATGCTTGGTTTGTAACTATCTTTCGCGTTTAAATCTATAGCGGGTAGTTAAACGAACATGTTTTCGTTTAACTTTTTTTCTATCGAACTAAGGCCATAATACTAATATTTTAGCTTATAATAAACGTATATCACTTATAGATGGCCCCCCGGGATATCTGGGTCATAACCAGACCAGTTCGGTTAATCATTCGTTCGTTATGCAATAAGCCGTTAAACGCTTATTCGGTTTGTGAATACCAAGGTGTATCCGGTTTTGTCACAAATGTCACATTTCAATAATAATTGCATAACTTTATTAATGAAAAAGATCCAAATAAGTTTCGTAACCCGATAAACGAATACAAATATGAGTACGGAAAAACCCGAAATGTTACAATGATAGCATATGCATTCCTACCAGTTACATTCTGGGCAGAAGCTATCAACACTGCATGTTATGTGCAGAACAGGGTGTTATTGAACAAAACTCAAAATAAGACTCCATATTAGATACTTTTCAAACGAAAGCCTTATGTGAAGTTCTTAAAGCCTTATGGTTGTAAATGCTCATTATTGAATACAAGAGACTACCTGAACAAATTCCAATCCAAGTCATTGGAATGCTTCTTTGTGGGGTAGTCATCACAATCAAAAGCTTACAGAGTTTATGTCAATGAGCATATGTGTGTCATCAAGACCTCAGATATTCTTTTCAATGAAAACCACTTTAACAATGTTGATGGACCAAAGTGGCTTTTTGACCTGGAAAAATTAATTAAGTCATTCAAGATCTACACTGAAGACATGGATGAAAGTCTGTTCAGGACAAGTGTGGAAGAAAAGGGAAAATAAAGACAGATTGATCTGGACAGACTATGGTCTAAGGTTGGTACCGTTGACAATGAATTTAACTTTGAAAAGAGCAGGAAAGGGTTAGATGAGAGTGAATGTGCTGGACCTGATACTGAAGTTGAAATCTCAAATGTTGGTCCAAGTGCATTAGAAAGTGATCAGATGCAAAGTCAGTCAGAAGAGACAAATACAAATGAAGACAGATTCTAATCACTTTTTGATTCACTTCAAATTGGGAATAATGAGGCATCTACATCAGGGAATGTAAACAACCAAACTGCTGATAATAAAGAAGAGACACATGTTGGTGTTCCTGATGTAAATATTTCTAAAATGGATACTGAAATTGTTGCAAATCAGATCATACAGACTTCCTCAATTGAAAGATATCATCCTGCTGAAAATATCATTGGTGACCTGCATGAAAGAGTGACAAGAAGTTCATCTGAAAGGGCAAACATCTGTCTTTATGCTTGCTTTCTCTCCCAAGTTGAACCCAAGAACATCAATCAAGCTTTGAAAGACAACAATTGGGTAGAGGCAATGCAAGAAAAGTTGGCTCAATTCAGGGACTTAAAAGTTTAGGAATTGGTTGGCAAACCCAGAGAAAAGTATGCAATAGGAATCAAATGGGTGTTCAGGAACAAAAAGGATGAAAGAGCGATAGTAATCAAAAACAAGGCAAGATTGGTAGCTTTAGGATGCTTACAAGAAGAATGAGTAAATTTTGAAGAAGTGTTTGTTCCAGTGGCCAGATTGGAAGCTATTAGAATCTTCTTAGCCTATGCAGCATCCATGAACATCAAAGTCTATCAACTGGATGTCAAGTCTGCCTTCTTGAATGGAAAAATTGATGAAGTCTATGTCACTCAGCCACTAGGATTTGAAGACCCAAATCATCTAAACAAGGTGTACAAATTGAGCAAGGCATTGCATGGACTACATCAAGCTCCTAGAGCTTGGTATGATGAGCTCTCAAATCATGTTTTAGATAATAGATTCTGCAGAGGAGCAATAGACAAGACTCTATTCTACAAGAGAATGAAGAAGGACTTGATGCTAGTACAAGTATATGTTGATGACATCATTTTTGGCTCTACCAATGAGCATATGTGCAAAGACTTTGAAAATGTGATGAAATCGAAGTACAAGAGAGCTCCATGGGTGAGATAAATTTCTTTCTTGGGTTACATGTGTAGCAGAAAACTGAAGGAATATTCATAAATCAATCCAAGTATGTGCAAGAAATTCTCACCAAGTGCAAGTGCCATGACTTCAAAAAAGTGTCTACTCCAACACATGAACTCCAACTCATGAGAAAATGGTACTTGATGAAAAGGGGGAGCCAGTGGATCAGCATGAATATAGGGCAAATATAGGACCACTGATGTGTCTAACGGCATCAAGGCCAGATATTATGTTTGTTGTGTGTGTATGTGCTAGATTCCAAGGAAACCCAAAAGTCTCCCACATGTTAGCAGTGAAGAGAATATTCAGATACCTGAAGGGCAAACGAGATTTGGGCATCTGGTATCCAAAGAACAACTCGTTTGACTTGATGGCCTACACTGACAGTGATTATGATGGTTGCAACATGAGCAGGAAGTCAACATCAAGAGGATGCCAATTTCTAGGAAATATGGCAGTGCAGGAAGCAAACCACAATGTCCATCTCAACTGCTAAAGCTGAGTACATTGTTGCATCTGCTAGCTGTGCACAGGTTCTCTAGATCCAAAACCAACTACGGATTATGGTCTGAATTTCTTACTTACTCCTATTTTCATTGATAATACTGCTGCTATGTTCATTGTGAAAAATACTGTTCATCATTCTAAGACCAAGCACATAGAAATTAGACATCATTTCATTAGAGACTGTAGTGAAAAGGGCCTGATAGAAATGAAAAGAGTAGAAACTACTGACAATCTGGCTGATTTATTCACCAAACCATTAGACAAAACCAAGTTTCATTTTCTATTAAAATGCCTAAGAATGATCAATGCTGATGAAGTTTAATTGATGATGTGTGCTTAGGTGAGATATTAATAGACTATCTGATTGTTAGTCACTGTTTTTGAATGCATGATTAAGTGATAGGTGCTTAAATGACTATCTTGTTGCTTGAATCCTACTTGTTAAAATGGTTGTGTGGAATATGCTTACTCATTATGTTTTGCCTGCCTGCTTGTATGCTGTGATTACCTGCATGAAAAATGTCTGCTTGAATGCATGCTTAATCTATATGATATGTGTTTGTTTGAAAACTGAATGAATCAACCGTTTTGAAATAATATTTGGATTCATGTTCTCTTATCAAATGTGTGATTGAATGAGAAAACATTCATTCTAAATGAATGTGTCTGATTGAATGAAAATTATGTAAAATGTATGAAAAATTTTGTGAGTCAACAGATATGTTTGAAAGACAAAGTTGTTTTTTCAAAATGAAATGCAAAATGAATTTTAAAGGAAAATGATTTTGAAACAATTAAATGATTTTTGACTCAAGCAAACTATTTTTGGTGATCTTATAAGAGAAATGATAAGAATATTCAGTTACAGGCTTTATATAAGCTTAAAAAGTTTTTAAGATAGAGACTGTATCCAACCTTTTAGGAAATGATAAGAAACTTTTTAATCAAACTAACACATCGACTATAGACTTAAAAGACCAAATTCAGTCGTTGACATTGTATGGTAGCTTTCCATGATGAGTAGTTGTATAAGTGATATAAACATAATGATTTTGCTAAGATTGATGTGGTGAAACATTTGAAGATCAATGTATGTTTCCTTACACATCTCTCCAAATGATAGGCGGAAAGGCAATTATCCAGTCATACAAAAGCTTGTTGTTGTTATGGTCAACCAAAATTCTTTTATTTAATATATGAGCAACTATATATATATGTGTGTGCGTGTGTGTGTGTGTGTGTGTGTATATATATGGTTAGGTTAAATAAAAACCCACTTGAGTTGTGAAAACTCTAGAAATCCATTCTCAACCACATGTTTTTAATTAAAGTTTAAATCTTATAGTCCATAATTAAAGTTAATAAAAAATGTAAACATAAATATAACATTTTCTCTCTCCTGAAAACATAAATAAAAATTAGTTAAAAAATGTTAAATAATAGCAAAACAATATTTTTTTGAATTTTCGATGTTTTGTATTAAATGTAACAACATATATTACATATGCAAAAAAATAATAATAATTATAAAACGATGTTATATATATATATATATATAACAACTAAAGAGGGTTTTCATTCTATACTTCTATATATATAAATAATAATAATTATAAAACGATGTTATATATATATATATAACAACTAAAGAGGGTTTTCATTCTATACTTCTATATATATATATATATATATATATATATATATATATATATATATATATATATATAAGTCCGGATGGCATGTAAGTCCAACGTTCAACCTTAAAGTCTGATTTTTATAAAATCTGCTCCTATAATCAAAACTATTTTGACCATACATCATGGGGTTGAAGTCAAATTGGGGTGACTTGGAGAAAGCTGAATAAGTGATGTGTTGTAAAACACTCGTATTTTCCGCATGTTTTATCTACGTATTATATTATATTTTATATGTTTTAACTCGTTTTAGATAGGTTTTACATACATTTATTAATCTTGTAGGTTTGGGGTAAAAGAAAGGAAGAAACCGGGACTTTTCGAGCATTCTACGAGCATTTTACGCATACGTTTTCAAGTAAACAACTCAAGGCCCGACCCGTATGCATCATGGAGGCCCAAGACCATATTATATTATATTATATAAAAAAAATAAAAACCCTAAGCTGCTGGAACAGGTCCGATCGCAGCAGGGCAGAATGGAGGAAGAAAGAAAAAAGTGTTGTTCGGCTAGGGTTTGATCGTGTGACGGCTAGGGAAGGAAGAAGACACAAGAACCAAGCCTCGGGAAGGGTTTTCATCAGTTGTAGCAGCCAAGAACAGCCCAGAATTCATTCATATCCTTGCATCTTTTTCATTGTTCATATACTTTGATTTACTTGTTCAATTGATTAGTAGTTTTGCAATTACTTGGGATATTGACTTGTTATTGATTAGTATTGGTTATTGAATGTTTGAATTGATGTTTAAGATGAGTTTAATGATGCTTTTATTTAATGTTCATGGCTGTCCAAAGATGATTATTGGCTAAGCTTGTTAGTTCTACCTAGGAATGATGATTATTGTTAGTGTTTGATAGGTTTTATGGATTGTTTGATTAATATACTTGAATTGTTATTGTAAAGTTTGATTTAGACATGAAATAGATTGTGTTTAAGGGCTGGAAATTCTAGTGATTCATTGCATAAACCCCATGTGTTGATTGATTAGTTTTGTGTTGATTGATCGGTGCATTGTTTGATTCTAGACTTTGTGTTTAGGGTTTGTTTGCGGTAGGAACAACCGTAGGGTTTTGTTGCGTGATTAATTGGATTAAGTACAGCGGTTAGACACCTTCCTTGAGACCGAGAGGTGATAGGAAGTTCGGGTTGTCTCATTGCCTTTGCATGCTAGAATAAGGATTGCGCGAGAGCGAGTTCGTTTCTTGTCAAGTTTAGGAGTTTGAGCGACTAGTTGATCTATTTTGGTTTAAGTTGAATTGTTCCTCTATCCTTGGTTGTGTAGTATTTATTACCATTAGGGTCGAGTGTTGGTGAGACCGAGAGGTGATCCTTCATTAGAACACGTTAGCAATTATTTCCCGGTTTGATCGTTTTAGGAGATTTTGAGTAATTTAGGCTTGTTGAGTGAGACCGAGAGGTAATCCAGTGAGCTCGAGCGATCCTTAGTCGTGTCATCTTTAGGGACCGGTGTCTTGAAGTCATCCAATCCATTAGCTTGTTAGACCTACAATTTGATTCAGACCTAGGTAGACGTTTTCTCCATCCTAAGTTAACACAGTTAGTTTTCCGTTAAGTTTTCTATTTTTGGTAAGTTTTGTTAGTTAATCCAGTTAGTTCAGTCAAGTTAAAAGAAATCAAAAATCAATAAGCTTTGAGAAGAAATAAGGACCAACCAAAGTCCGAAGTGTTGACCATTCACACCTTATGCATTTAATTGAACCTTAATAATATCACTGAAAACAATGATTATCATGCTAAGTTCAAATACTTGCTGTCAACCTGTTTTGTGTCATAATAATGTCTACCATGAATTGTTGTGAACATGCTTAGATAGTATGATCTCATGTTGAGATCTCTCTATAAACAGTTTTGAAGTGACCAATCAACTGAATTTTGATCTCCTATTCACCTTAAACTTATGCTTGACTCAATGCAGTGTCTTAAATGATAAAATGTAATGATTTAAGCAAAGTTTGTGTGTGAAAATGTATGTTTTACTAGACAGATGATAGTTGGTTTCAAAAGTGTAGTCTGAATTGGTACAAGTGTTTTCGAGCATGTTTTAAGTGTTAAAATTGCTCTCACAAATGCTTCGAGCATGACTCTATGCTTGAAATTGCTTTTTGTTGCTCTTCGAGCACAATGATATGTTTTGAAAACTTTTCTAAGTAATTCGAGCATAGATTCTTGCATTTAAACTTGAATTTGAATATCGAACACAATGTTATGAACTAATTGATGTTGCTTAGTGTTTCGAGCATGTATGTATGCTAGATACTTAAGTTTGGCTCTATGAGCACAAGTTGTGGAATGATAGATTTTTCTAAGTATTTCAAGTATGAGTATACTCTACAAGCATAGGTGACAACATGATAATTTTCATAAGTATGTTCGAGTAGAGTTGAACATTTGAATGTGTTATGAGTATGATTATTTGACTGAGTATTTCTCTAAGTACTTCGAGCACAAGAGAAGTTTGTTGAGTGGTTGAAATGAGACTGAGAGTTTTCGAGCAAACTGACTATTTTACTCGAGTTTATTGTGTTAAGTGTTTGTTTGTGCATGCTCTTGAGTAAGGATTTATAGTGGAGCATACATGTCTGAATGAATAAAAGCTAAGTATGAAATATTGGTTAAGGCAAAGTATCGAGCACAACTATATTCGAGCATAGTTTTGAAATATCTCAAAAGAACTTAAGAAAATCCAAAGTTCTTCTCTCGAGTATACTTGGTGTCGAGCAAACCTCTAAATGAACATTCTCAAAATTACTTAATCATTTCACTTAAAAGCAAGTCGAGCACAATTTGAAATGAGTATTCGAGTACAATGGGAGATAGTTGTTCTTTTGGCTTTATGCTCGAGCAAAGAAGGTACAATTGTTTTAACTTAAATGACAACTGGTATGCACTAGACGACAAATCTAGATTGTACTACCCAAGCATTAAGTATAATAAGGTGACTTAGAAAATTTTCAATCATCTATTTTCCCTCTTTCAACCCTTTGCTCGTGATTCCCCTGCTCATTCCAAATACTCATTTGTGCTCAATACTTACTCGAATATAGCCATTAGCTCTGTTTCGACCTTGGTAAGATATCGATTATCGATTATCGTATCTCCGAGTTTCGACATTAGGGTTTCTATTGTTTTTTTAATAACTGTTTACTTGATTTGTGCAGGTTCGTAAACTATACAGAACAGGTTATTGAAGATGACTTTCTTCTCTAACTACTGACTGCTATTATTCTGCCATTATGAGTACTGACTATTTCCTCTGTTTTGCAGAACTGATGGCAATGAGATTGGAACCAAAGAACAATATGTGCGCCCGTTTAGTAATAGATGATGAAAACAGGGAGTTGGAGTTCATAATCAACTTCCTCAATAACTCCAATATATAGGTGGCACTAACAGAGAACCCAATTATAGAAATTACATCACAGATTTCTGGGGTTCTGCTGAATACAGGGATGATGTGAATGGGAAGAGAATCGAAGCATCCATCTTGGGTCAAGATATTGAAGTAACGGACGCATCCATCAGGGAAGCACTACAGCTACATGACAATCATGAAGTTTAGCTGCTATATTCAACCGAAAGACTATTGAGAATATTTCAAGAGATGCTAGGATACCAAGGAAGTGTGCATGAAGGTCAATTTCAAAAGGGGGGCTTTCCTTTTATGTACAGATTTTTGATCAACCATGTCATTCAATCTCTATCACCAAGAAGAGGAACATGGACGCTTTTGAGTAGAGAGCTTGCTACTATGACTGTTGCTATATTGTTTAACCAACCATTCAACTTCTCAAGATTCATCTTTAATGGCTTGGTTAGCAATGCTCAGAAGGAGGAACATAAGAGATTCCTGATGTATCCAAGGTTCATACAGATTCTGATTAGCAGATCTTTGCAAGGTTTAAAAGTTAGAGAACACCTGGCCTTACAAGATCCAAACATTTATAAAAGAATAAAAAGATCAAGGAGTTAGTTCAATGAAAATGCAGAATGAGACATTCTCCCCTGGCTATTACATGCTAATATTGAAATTATGGAAGTACCTCCCTCACCAGGCCAGAGTGATGATAAATCTGAAGAGAGTGTAAGTGATGAAGAATCTAAAGATAATGATGATGATCACAATGATGGTGATGATGGTGCAGGTGATGAAATTGTGGTTGTTGAACCATAGGAAGATCAGGTGATTCATGAACCAGTTGCAGCACAGAACGGCAATGAAGCACATATTGCAGAAGAAATGGGTCATGAAGTGGGAGTAAATGCACCAGTTGTTGAACCGGTTAGTCATGAGATGGTGGTGTTTGTTAATACAGAACCAGAAGTGCAAATTAAAAATATTAAGGTTAATGATGAACAAAATGCAAGGGTTGAAGAACCAAATGAAGAACCAGGTGTGAGAGCTAATGAAGTGGAAAATGTGCAAAAGGATGATGACGTTTTTGTTGATAATGTGATCTCTGATGTAACTGGAAACATCCAAAAGTTCACACCACCAGCTTCCCTGAATCCAATTGAAGACAAAGATGATACATCCTCACAAGGATCAGAACCAGCCCATGATTCAGTGCAATCATCCCCAGCCACTACTGAACCACTTCTTTCAAGCCCTGAACCTATTCAAGATACAATCATCACAACACCTCCAATCTCACCAATCCAAGAACCCATACAAGAAAAATCTTTACCAACACCTCCAATTTCACCAACACATAAACCTATTCAAGAAACAATTATACCTACATCTCCCATATCACCATTCACAGTACAAATTCAATCCCCATCACAAACATACAAATTGCCATCACCTGAAACATCTTCTAACCAACCGGAATCTGAGCTTAAATTTAGACCTACAAAAGAAACACCCTCATCCTCTCCATCACACTTACATGAAAACATCTTAATTGAAACTTCTGAACTTGAGCTTCAGAACATTATGTTGAAGGAGGAAAATGCCTATTTGGAATTAGGGAACAAAGCTCTAGAAGATGCTCTGTAACAAGCCCTATTGAAGATTCAATCCCTAGAGCATTCTGCGGTTGAGAAGACCTCAAATGCACCAAAATAGGGGGAGAATTATGAAGATGCTCTTGAGCAAATTAACAAGACTTATGCTGACTCAAGAAGTGAGAATGCAGAAGCAGGAGCATCAAATGCTCTAAACTTGTTAAATGAAGAATATAATGAGCAAGTTGTAGAAGAAAATGAGAACAGAAGATAAGCATTTGAAGAGGGGGAGATTGAAATGGATGAAGAAAGCCCAGAACAAATTGCAAAAAGAAAACAAAAGAGGAAGGGGATAGCTCAGTCTGCATAAGATCTTCACCCCAAGGCTACTCCAAGAGTAATATCTGGAGATGAAATATTGGAAAGAGAAGAAGTGAATAATCCAGACACAGCTAAAGCAGAATCTGTTAGAAGCTGCAATCGAAGAAGAAAAGCAGATTCCTTAAGAAGTGCCTGAAACTCTAATAAACTTGAAGAAGAAGAAGAATGGCTGACGACAGCATAAAGGCAGCAATGGAGGAGGTAAGAAAGAGTCAAGCTGAACAGCTTCAAACTGAAGAATCAACTCCAGTTGCACAAACTGAGTATGAGCCTGAAATAGCACAAACAGAGCTGCACGAGCCTGAAACAAGTCCAACAATTCCAGAACAAAGTGTAAGAACATTTGGAGAACTTAGTTTTTGATTACTTACAAAATTGGCTATTTTAAACATATATAACAACATTATGAAGAATCAGAGACACATGCTCCTAAACTTGTGGCTGCTGCAAGGAAGACACAAAAAGAAATGCAAACTAGAAGCAGTGAGCCTCAAGCTGAAAACATATCAGAACAAAGGATTGAAGAAAATAGTTGATGATGAGCCTGCTGAAGAGGTCACTAAACCAGTTGAGATTGAAGAACCTAAGCCAGAGGCTAGAGAGTCAATTAAAAGAAAAGAAACTTCAGAGAAAGAAACTCCTAGGGCCAAAAGGCAGAAAACAGTCAAGAAGGTATATACAAGGAGAGAAAAACTAAAAGTGATTCAGATTTGAAGAACCTATGATTCGGGCTCTACAAGACTTGGATAAACATGCAGAAGTTGAGGAAGATGAGGAGAGACTGATAACTGATCCTAAAATCATATTTCTGATGCAATGTGGGTTGAGGTTTGAAGATCTTAAGAAAATGACTGAAAATGAAATTGAGCATATGGCAGAATTGAAGGCCAAAGAAAAGAAATAAAGGCTAGAAAGGGAAGGGAAAAGAAATAAAGAAAACAAAGCCTATCTTTTAAGCCTGTATTATGAAGAGAGACATAGAGAGATGATGACAAGGGAAAGTAGAACAATAGCAGCAGAGGAATGGAGGAGAAAAGATACACAAACAGCCTTCCTTCTGAATGCTGGACATCCTCCTTCTTACCTAAATCGTCAACCGTTTGAAGATTTTGATAAATGTACAGGCAAGCTATTGTTGATGATATTGCAAAATTTGTACAGGAAGTAAAAAGAAAAGATGCACAAGGAAAGAAAGAATATGAAGATCTGAAAAGGAAACATAAAAATATCAAATTCTTAGAAGTGCATAGATATAAGTATGACTCTGTAAAATACTTAACCATTGATGAATTGAAGAGAAAGGTAAATATGGTGAAGGACTCATACAAAGATGAAAAATGTGCAACGGATTATGAAAGAAAAAGAGAAACAAGATAAGGAGAAAGTAGAGGATGAAAAGAGGAAAGCTGAGGCAGTGGAATGGTTTAATGATCATGATAGAGTAAAGACTTTGAAATATATACTATTAAAGAAGGGGATGACAGAAAATGAATATGAAAGCATGCCTCATGAACAACTTCTGGATATTTATCATAGAGAGCAGAGGCTGTATCTGGAGGTTGAAAGAAAAATGTTGGAAGAAAGAGGGAGAAGAGAAGAAATGGACAAGACTGAAATAATAAGTGTGCTATGCAAAAGAGGTGCACAAATGGGAGATCTAATATTGCAAAATGGAGAAGTGATCAGCAGATTATATCTGAAAGAAAATACGGGAAGAAGATATCTACAACAAGGTCTAGTGGACTTGATTTTAGTCCTGAAGTTGAAAGGCAGCAAGCTCCACAGAGAAATTTAACCCTGCCAACACACTTGTATTTTGACATAAGATCAAGAACTCTTAGAGTCCTAACTGACGATGGTCAAGAGACACAAATAATATTCTGGAGTGACTTCGGAAGCTTTACAAGGGAACAATTAGAAAAGGTGTCCAAGCTAGAACTATATGCCAATCAATACAGAGGCAAGAAGACTGGTCAACAAAGAAATGATCTCTCAAAATACCCGAAAGAGCAAGCTAAAAAAGGATTTCCACTGCTTGACCAAAAACGAAGAGAATCATATATAGAAGCTGAGAGGGAGAAGAGGAAGAGATGAGTTAGAGATGTCAGACTATCAGAACTCTCCCTCTGGGAATCTGAAAGGAAGAAGACGCAAAAGGATAGTGGCTTAAGCTCTGTTAGAAGAACATTGAGAGAAAGCTTAGCAATGAGAAGAGAGATGGAAGTGCCAAATTCTAAAGTGCAACAAGATGGGAAAATCTTTCATCTTACTTATAATACGCAAAGTGATTCTGTAACTCTTAGAAACTCTCATGGAAAGACCATAGCTGTTGTTGAGCATGATACAGAGTTGGAATTTATACACATCCAGGATCTTCAAGCCATTATGAATGTAGATGTTCCTATAGATTCTGAGGATGGTGTAGAATCGAAAATGTTTAAGCAAAGAGCTGGAGCTGTTCGATACGAAAAATTGCTTGAAGCTGAAAGGAGCCAGGGCAGAAGATAGTAGGAATGGGAGCAAAAGGATGATCTGATTGCCCTTGTTTATCTTTTGCATTTTATGTTTTGTGTATTTTGATTTTGACTTGTAATTTGAACGAAATGTAAATTTGATATGTAATGCCCAAGTGGCAGAATTCCCATTATGAAATGTTATGACTTTTGCTTAAATTGATTATCTTTAGAAAATTGATACATTTGTAACTATATGCAGGTATGTTTTGGTGCATCTGAGCTTGTTCCAATCTAGGGGAGATTGTTGAGTCGGATATTTGCAAAGGAAGATTGGAATCTTCTCAACCTCCTCAAAGAAATGGCTAAGTATGGACTACGAACAAGCTTGGACATTCGAGCATGATTTCACTACCTCGAGCATGGTGTCTTGTGGATATAAAACTTATTTCAGTGAATTCTTCCAATTGTTGAAGGCTTCGAGCAAGCTACACTTCATCAAGCAAGGGTGTTCTTCATCGAGTATGAATTGCCAATCGAGCCAACAACTTGATCAATCCAGCTTAAACCAAGTGTTCCAAGCACAGTGGTGAGTCGAGCATGGATTCAATAAAGAATGATATCAAATGTTCTAAGTATAGACTTCGAGCATGATTCAGTTCCGAGTGAGCTTTACATTCGAGTAGGATGAAGGTTGTTCTCAATAAGTAACTAAGGCAGAAGTGAAGATATCTAGAAGAACGTGCTTGCTCAAGGGACTTATTCGAGCAAAGTAAGGATTAGTCAAGAAGATTGAAGCGTGCTGGAGGAGAATATTTTCTATCTTAAAATATTCTAAGTAAAGTTTGCTCGAAGACTTACATCGAGCATGCTGTGCATATCAAGTCTGCTCGACAAGGAAATATCATACTCGAAGACTTGTTTACACTTGTATTTATTTTTTCATTCATTGTGTAATCTTTAGGGTATTCTAGAAGGAATGTCAGGGCCTATAAATAGTGTCCTAGATTTCCATTTTAGAGGTGTTGATAAGGCACCGAATACGAGAGCACAAACACCTGAAAGAATATTCCTTTTGTGTATTCTCGTACCGCCGCCGCCTTCACGAAACCCTAGACATTCCTTGCAATCAAATCAATGTTCCATTAATGATATATTAAATATAGTGAATCTTTGTCTTTACTTGTTCTTACTGATTATCTAATATTGTCCAAACCTTCATTCCCATCCCTTGAATATGCTGATTCCGCCGAGATATTCAAGAGGCCTTTGTGTATATTAGATCTGGTGTGTTCTTGTCAACCTACAAAGGTTTACACCAGGTCCGGTCCTGACACAAAATGTTTAAAAATTACCAAAATACAAGTAATACACAAATATATTTTATTTCATTAACTAAGGTCTTTCTAAGTGTTTATTCATCCTAGCTTCAAGCTAAATGATAACCTGCAAATACGTACAAAATAATACAGATTTGTCAACACGAGGTTGAGTGAGAAAAATCACCGGTGCTGATACGAATAATAATGTTTAAGTAAAATGAGAAAACTGATATTATGAGTAATAATCAATCAAACTATGAGCAAATAAAAGGTGTCAGTTGACCATGCCTCTCGAACACGGGCTATGGCTACTATGACAAAATAATTGCAAATAGGGGAGTCGGTTGACCATTGCCTTACGAATCGGGCTTTGGCTACTAGGACAGCGTATGATCACACGTTCATGTGATTATGATGGACCTCTCCGAATACGATAACGTAAAGAATTAAACAATTAAGCAATTAGCATTTAATAGATAACACACAACACTCACAATTTGCTAGTGCGAATAATATATAATATATAAATACGGATTAGTACGCAAGCATCCCCAAAACGTTTAAAAGCTGTAAAATATGTGAATGACTTCTCACCTTGACGATTAACTGAATAAACCAAGAGATAGAATAAACGAGCAAAGTTAACGTTAGAATTTTTCTGATCCAACCAGAGCTGACACTTATACAAAAGAAAATAGAGTTAAAACCAAGAACATAGCCGCTGGAATCAATCCAAACAGATATCTAGAACTCCGGTTATGAGATTTTCAGTAAATAAGCAAGTTGGTGCTGACCAGAATCCGAACAGCGATTCGGAAGTCAAGTTCTGGTTAATAGCTTATAATCTCAAGACAAAAATAAAATTCTTCTGGCCTGAACGCTAATTTTGACCAGAAGGTTGAGTAATCGAATAGTCAAAGAATTTAACTATTATGCCCTTAAACGGGCCGGAAAGCAATTGACGACAAAACCCCGTAAATCAATAACATTTATTGAGCGATTTTGTTAGTTAAATAAATAACAAAATTTTTCATGAAGACAACTTACCTAAACGATGAATTGAATAAGAGATAATCGAGGTCAAAATGGTCTTGAACAACAAAGTCATTCCGTAGATGAAAGAACTTGAACAAACTTTATGAAATTGACAAAGGAGAAGGGAATTTCGTGGGATATGGGTGGGATGGCTGGAAATCAGTAGTTTTTAGGGTTTAGAGATGTGCTTTGAATAAGTATGATAGGTTATAACTTGTTTTTGAAGTAATTCGCTCGATTACGAAACGAAATAAGCTATTAATGAGAAAATCGGGTAACTAACTTACAAAATTCGGCATGGACAGCAAGAAAATGATTTTTGACCTACAATAACATTTCTTGGAGTTTAAGTTTCGTTAATTTAATTGAAAAATCGGAAAGAATTGGCAAAATTAGTCTCTGTACTTCCTTGAACGCAATTTTTAGCCGTTTAAAGCGATTTTAAAGGTTGTTAAGGACTATTTGATTAAAAGTTACGAAATTATAAAATATGTTACACTGAGTTAAATACCAATATATACAAGTTTTAAATAGTTTAAAAGATCCGAATTACATTCACGAATTGGTTTAAACATAAACGAATACAAGTACGAAAAATCCGAGATGTTACACTAAAAGTGCTATTAAGGAGCCAACATGTCAAAAACATGAATAGTTGTTGACTATAACTACGGCTATAAAGACATACCGTCAACACAACTTTTAGGACTTTTGACACTCACATCAAATCAAACAAAAATAAGACCTACATAGAGTTTAAATATATCCAACAAAAACCTCAACAGACATAAGTAATGGTAAATATATAGATCCTAATTAGACATAAATGGTGGTTCTAAAATGACACCAAATCATTAATTATATAATCATGCATCCTCAAGCAATCAAAAGAAATGAAAGCAATATCTGTTTTATAGCATAAAAACTACTTTCCAAGCATAAACATTGGTTTAAATTCATCAAAACCTAAAATTAGTTACTAAATCAGATCAAAAATTTTACATACACCATCTAGATATATTCTCCCTCATGGTTCATGAGAACTGACTACCAAAGTAGAGACGAACCATCATTACTTTCGTTAATTTTCTCAAACAAACCCACTTCATCTGTTGCCATTTCCATACATGAAACCGCCTCGTTTGCACACATCATTAACATAATTAACCGACATAGACTTATCATGTGCCTTTGACATAAACTCTTTCACTATGATTGTTGATGTAAGGAGCAAATATTGTAAGACCCCGAAGCCCAGGAATCCTACAGTTGGTAATCACATCCACAATTTCACAAAAACTTAAAACCAAACAATTCGTTTTATTTAAAACAAATTCAAAGTAAATAACAGCGGAGAAAGTTTAAGTATTAAAAATCCAAAACTCGGGTACAAGTGCCCAAAATCAAATGTAAATAAAATATATGTCTTATTTGAAATCCTCGACCAGAAATGCTTTCAACCGTCCAAGTAGTTTCCAGCACGTCCAAGTGACAACCTCCAATCCTTAACCTGAAAGTCAATCTAACATACACACAAAGTCAGCTAGAGCTGAGTGAGTTCAAGTTTTCATAAATAATATTCATACTTTAGCTCTAAAACAGTAGAGAGAATAATAATAAAATAAATAAATATATTTCACCAAATAATACATTCATCGTCGAACACGCGTACAAGGGCCTCTCCACCACGAGTTAAGACTCGAGTAATATATTTGACTCGGACGCGGTAAGACCTAAGCACGTGACACGAGCCTCTCCACCACGAGTCAAACCCGAGTAATATATTTGACTCGATCACGGCTTACACATCCAAAAACGTGATACGGGCCTCCCCACCACGAGTAAACTCGAGTAATATATTTGACCCGATCACGGTTTAACATACAACGGGCCTCTTCACCACGGGATTTTAAAACCCGAGTAATATATTTGACCCGCCAAAATGATGATCATGCCACACGGGCCTCTTCACCACGGGATTTGAAAACCCAAGTAATATATTTGACCCGGCCATAATCACCATGCACACACACATCAATAAGCCTACCTACATCATTCTTAGCCACAAGGAACTAAATATCATCACACAACCGTAGGCTATAAGGTAGCACATGCTTATACCTATATATATAGATGAATATATATAATCCCAAAATATACCATATTACAAGTAAGCCATCCTTAGTCACGAATGACTAACTAACATCACTAATCATAGGCCATAGGGTAATGCATGCACATACACATGCACACACACACACACACACACACATATATATATATATATATTAAGCCTTTGCAAAATCATTTAAACGGTTTATCAAGTATAATCAGTTAGGTGTGTATGCTAGCCCAAAACTTGAAAAGTGTGAAAAGGGGCATCATGAACTCACCTGACAAGAGGCACACGATCACCACGAGCTAGAGAACTCCTAATATTTCCACAACTCACACGCCTGTCGGATTATACACATTAATTACTAACGATACCGAAGGGACTCGTTTACCTACGAGGTGTTCTAACATGGTTTGAGTTACCTAAGGCTCATCCTTACCAATTTCAATTATAACAGCCCCCGGGGCCTTATATTTACCAAAACCACCCTTAGATAATCCCGGAAATAAAGAATTCCCAAATTACCCACGGAAGTGCTAGGTGAGACGAATATGCGCGTTTATGAGTTGTTTAGGCACTTAACATCTAACTCAGCCCCGTGTGGACCAAATTTGATAAAATCACAGCCTACTAGCTCACACGACACTACACGAGTTGGTTGGTCCGGTAACTCGCAAGCACAACGCACCAACTATCAAATAAACACGAAGTGCGTTGTACCGACCCGTTTGAGTGACCGACAACCAATTCAGGCCCATTAGCATAACAATTTAGTTTTTCACAGCCCGTATAACATACCAAGGCTACACAATTTGAATTGGTTGTTAATCCTCTCAAACAACGCGCTAGACACAACAATTAGCAAACTAGACAACCGAAACCTAGTTTTCACATTATCAACAATAGATCACTCTAACGAATGCCAAAGCTCATAATACTAAAGTATGATGTACAAGACATACCTATGTAGATTATGGATCAAGAACTTCAATTAAAACAACCCCAAAAGGACATCAATTGGACAGCCACCGGTTAAGTCCTAAACCAAAAGAATTGATCAATGTCGAGTATAAGGAGCAGATTTTAGCATGCGAAAGATGTATTTTATTACATAGGAAAACCATAGAAATAAATTATGAAATTTTTACCAGAGTTGTATAAATGTCTTAGGTTTTTAAAAATATTTTTATTATATTTTTCCAGTGCACACAAAAATCATAAAAATTCCTCCAACACATAAAGGTACGTGCAGCTATTACAGTGTGCAGCAAGAGTGTTTTATTTGTTTAAAAATCAATACCAAACCAAATTAAGCGATTCTAATTGGGTTGTACTCTTAACTCAAATTGTGAACTTTCAGAAGTGGAATCAACCAATTTGGACTTGTCAAAAAAGAGTTATGATGTTGGGAAGACAGACCAGAATCCGTCACCCCGCATCAGCTTTGATACACGATCTTATAAAATCATAAAAACCATTCAAATCTCGTCCAAAAATTACATATTATACCTTTCTGGAAACTAGACTCAAAGTAGAACATCATGGATACAAGAATAGATCAAAAACAATGAATTTTCATTGAGTTACAGACCGAACAATAAACAAATACGAATTTGTCAGCAACTGTTTTAATCAAAACTCAAACCCTAACATGATTTTGACAACTCTAGGGTTAAATAAAAGGTTTAATGGTGAAAAAGACAATCCTTGACATAATACTAACCTTTAATTAGTCGGGAGAGGGCTGGAACATGCTTGAAGTGGCACAAAAAACACGAGATGGAGGCTGCACCAAAGAGACCGATCGGACTGAGGTAAGAGGGAGGGAAGAGTTAGGGTTAAAATATAAAACTGTTACACTTTGGCCCTCCAACTTGCAATTGGATATAACTTATTCCTAAAACTTATTAATAGGACTTTTAAGATTACCACAAGAGGCCCCTCAAGTTGGAAGATCAAATCCCGAATACTTCACAAACTCTATAACCGTGCATGCTGTCAAACGAAGATTAGCGGTTGTTACATACAAATATAGCCCTTCAAATTATGAGAGGTGATTTCTGTCTTGAGTAAAAAGATGGATGTATGGGCTTTTAAAACGTATTCCAAGGCTCTAAGTTAGAAAGACGAAACCCCGGCTTTTAAACAAACATTTATAAACGATCGAGCCGATTAACGGAATTTACGGGCGTTACAAATATCCACCAATTTCCGAGATACCCTATCCTCTCTCGATTCCTTCAAACCAAATATAAACCTTGGGGTGTTTGCAGGTTGAACACGTAAACTTGTTAATGTCTACTTCATCAGACAAACATTTGCGATGTGTGTTAGATTTACAGACACGGCAGCAGATGAGCTCACCTGTGCCATCGTGGAGATCAAAACACTTCGGACAATATAACTCAATGTGTTCAAACAAAACACACGATGGGCAAATCTTGCAGGTTTCTCCGCCCTTCCAAACTTTGTGAAGAAATGTCTGATCTTTACAATGGTAGAGGCTGCAGAGTGGTGTCAGTGAGATCGATCTTAATGCTTTGATTCATTTTCTGAATATGATCTATTTTCAACTGATGAAACTAGGTATCTTGTGATGATTCAGAAGAGGAAAAGGGGCGGTGTAATTTCCATTTAAGCTATATGATGTATAAGGTAATTCTATATACACCCATGTGTTTTCACTTTCTCCAAAAATGGTTAATAATTTGAACGTGTCATACTAGATAATATTAATGTCTCAATACTTTATGCTTGCGATCTGGCTTTTCTTCAATAATATTTTCTCTTATGAGATCACATGTTTCATGTATGCATTCAAATAAGGTGCAATCGGTTTTCTTTTAGCACTACAATGAAGAAATTACAGCAATGGTAACATTATAATTATATATATATATATGTATGTATATACACTATATTAAAATACATATAGGAAGGGCAGTATGATAATTTACTCAAAAATTCTTAAAATTAAGACTTATAATATGAATTAGCATCGTGTACAAGTTCTTTTAGCACCTGAAACCCCCTAGGTTAAAAACACGCGGAACATCCAAAATTCAAATTTCAAAACCTGAATTCTACACATACATACAAACAAAATTTCGGAGAGAGAAGTGGAACGCTACATGAAACCCTAAATCCCATCTAAGAGCATTCTCATCCAACCCCTCATTTAATGTGAGGGGTGTTTTTATAATTTATAGAGTGATTTAGGGTGTTGTGAGTGAAGAGTTTTTATATTTTAGAAAAAATAGTGATTTTTCTGTATATTTGAAAAGTTACTATTCATTCTCTATAACTTTTTAATATATATTTTAAGAGTGGTTGTGAGTAAATGAAAAAAAAAAGCAACGATGAAAGGTATAAAAAATATCAATTTAATTAAAGTTTTGGTGGAATTTTTAGTTTTTACTAATTTTTAGTTCACAGATACTGTGGAATCTAAGCCTTAAATCGTGAGGGATTTACACCTCAAATCGATTAATGATAGTAGCAATCGATCAAATGGTACATGTTTTGCACTCGGTTTGGGCTATATTCGAGGAAGGGTGAAGAACCGTCTACCTAGGGTTCCGATCAAGACTCAAGAGGTATGCTTATTGGTTTGATTATGTTCAAAATGATGATAATAGACTGAAACTGAACTATGCCTGTGTTTTGAAGGTGTAATTAGTGTTCAAAGGGACCCGATTGAAGCTGCTCGGAGGTTGGATCGAAGACAGCCATCACTGGTATGCAGGTATATGTCGTTTTTAACCACTGATTTTCAATAGATTCATGATTCTTGGATGTTTTGACGGCTAAAGTTAGATATTTGGTGTAACAGTCTCTTTTGCAGATTAGCTTTGATTTACGACGCGATGGAGACACATTTCTACCACTGTTAGAGAGGAGAGAGACACGCTTCGACAGATTTAAGTCCCATCTGATAAGTTAGTGTTTTTGTTTTTATTTTTATATCTTCCTTATACTGTTAGTTGGACCTTTACTCTAAAATCTAAATCATGTGTTGATTGGGTGTTTTAGGAGTTGCTACCCTTTAGATCAAGCTTTCTCTTCGGCAATATTTTATCTATAACATGTTAAACTAATTTGTGTTTAGGGGTGATGAAATTCTTTTAAATAAATCACTTGCATATGTTTTATTTCCTTTATTGGTTCTCTCAGTTTTCAGGTCATGGGGTGCTCAAACACAAAGATCTTTACAGAATATTGAAATTGGAGGCGACCATGAAAAAATACCAGAACCTATCATTCGTTCTTTTGGAATCCTCAAAAAGTGTGCTGCTAAGGTTCTTGCATTTTCAAAGCATTTATTTGCACATAATATCATCATCTTCTTATTTCTATTATTTGAAGAAAACTTGTACTTGTGTTCCAACATTTTTTAAGTTTCACTTAATATTAGTTACTAGATTATTTGATAAATGAGATTGCATGTGTTATTGGTAAATAGGAATATGGGCATGAATCATTTATAGGGAAAGCAATAATGGAAGCTGCACAACAAGTAGCAGAAGGGAAGTTTAATGATCACTTTCCATTGGTTGTATGGCAAACTGGCAGTGGCACTCAAAGCAATATGAATTCCAATGAGGTAACTTTTATCATTTTACATTTTTCACCAACACTACATATGATCATTTGTCATCTTGTCAACAGGTTACTACAAATAGAGTTGCTGAAATTCTTGGTCACAAGCGTGCTGATAAGTTCCGAGTGTTGCATTAGGGTTGATGATGTTTCGATTGTGATATGTAGGGCTAGCTAGAGTTTATATGGAATAGGATTGATGCTTGGCGAACTGATGAGTACATTGTTCATGTTGTAGATGTGTTTGTGATTCCACCGAATGGTACCGTGTTAGGTAAATAGCTAATGAAATAGTTTTTGTCAGCTTATTTCTGTTTCTGAACATAATGCATGATCTTGAGTTTTGTTCTAGGATTTATGACATTTTGTTCTTTTATGTTTTCGGATTCGGTCAGAGAATAAGAGAGTGATGTATGCATGGAGGCTTTGATGTACATATATCAACAAGAAGGTTTGAAACTGCTTTCTTATTTTTATTTACTCTCAAATTTACTTGCGAGTTTTTACTTTGACTAAGGTTCTGAATGTAGTTGATTTTTTAGGTTTCTTGCTTGAGGATTTTGGGGGATAATGTTCATTCAACCTGCATTGCTTTTGTTGCGTTTAAATGCCACAGCTGTTCCACTTTTTGTTAAGGTTTTGAGTGCCAGTGATGCGGGTCGAAACGATTGTTTAGTTCTCCCGAAAACATGTGCTAAAGTAAGTGTACACCATTATTAAGTTATTGACAGTTTTAGGGGTGTTTGACTAATGTTGACCACTATGCAGACATATTTTTTACTTATTTTTCAATATAAAGGACTCTCGTTGAGGATATAAGCCTTGGTTAATACGTCATTTGGAACCTTAAGGAAAACTTCTTATGGGCTCCTGTAAAGCCTTCGTTAATACATTCGTTCAGGTAATTTAACTTTCACAAGATATGTTAAAGAGTAAATTAACAAAATGATCCCTTTGGTGTGGCAGAAAGTTCTAAGTCAATCTCCTTTTTAGCAGTTACCAAATATATAAAAATTACAAATTGTTTTCTTACTAGATTGTTTGTTAACTGTTAATAGAACAAACACTTAACGAATGAAATTTCTTGTTCATGTTTGTTCGTTAAGAATGGTATTTCCCTTAGGTCACATACCATAATGGTATTTCCCTTACATATTTTATTATTATTATTATTATTAGCTTTTATATTGCGGTTAAACTGTGACCTTATTATTAATATTATTATAATTAGTAGTAGTTTTTTATATAACTGTTAAACTTTGATTTCCTTTTTTTGCTTCATACACATGTTCTTAGAGCCGAGGGTCTCTCTGGAAGCCACCTCTTTATTCCTTTGGATAGAGGTACGGTGTGCCTACATCCCACCCTCCCCAGACCCTACCTATAGCTCTGCTGTGGGTGGGATTTTACTGGGTATGATTGATTGATTTGATTGATTTGTTCGTTAAGAAAATAAAGGTGTCTGTGTTTGTTTATTAAGAAAATAAATGTGCTCGTGTTTGTTTGTTAAAAGTATAAGCGTGTTCATGTATGCATGCTAAGAAAATAAACGTTTTTGTATTCGTCCGTTAAGCAAATAAATGTGTTCGTTTGTTAAGAAAACGAACGAGTTCATGTATGTTCGTTTTAATTTAACCGAACACTTAGAAGACAGTTTTTGTTCGTTAAGAAATGAAACGTGTTCTTGGTCGTTCATTTAACTTTAACCGAACATTTAAACCGGACGCTAACTATTTTGACTATCTGTTTGATTTTGAAGTTTCGTCGTTTATGCGTATGTTATTAAATTGGAATTGAGTTTGCCTTAGTGATTTTGTGCTGTTGAAATTGTTGTTTGTGCTAATTGATTTGTTGCTCATGTTTATAACAAATGGTGAAATGTTTAGTATGGAATAATGCTTCGTATATCACATTATATTTGCCCTGCCGTTAGCCTCATGTTCAAGCATGTTGGTAAATAGGACTATTTGTCATTTTATATATTTAAAATACAACTCAATGCTAAATTTTCTTAGAAGAATATATCCAACAATTGTTATAATGTGTGTTTTTATGTTCTTTTGTCGTCTTGCTTTAAAATCTGTGTTTTCATGCTACCAGATTTTGTTCAAAGATTCTTATACAACTTATGTTTTTCATGCATTATGATATCAGGATGCAATAGGAGGCTTAAAAGGATTTTGCATAGACAAAATGAGCCATTCAAGGTGCCTTTTTAAATTCATTACTGTTACACTTTAATAGTTTATAAGATGTTTAATTTACTCTGTATTATTAAATATTATTCTGTTAACTGCAAACAAGTTATTTTTTCCTAAAAATCTGTTATGGATTAAGGTCACAAGGTGCTTTAAAGCAGCTTCGGTCAGGTTTGGTAACGGGTCAGAGCGGTTTCAACTTTCAGGTCAGAACAGGCTTATTAAAAATATGTTCAATTTGGCTCGTGTCAAAACGGGTTCTGTACAAAATAGGTTCGGGTCGAGTTGGCCAACTGGGTAACGGGTCAGAGTGGGTATGTCAAAAAAATCGATTCAGACTGACCTATTTATGATGCAGTTAATGATGGGTTTAACTAAAAGCAAAATATTAATACTTTTTGAATCACAATTTTAATATATATAAATTATAAGGTAACTCAAACATTAATACGTATAAATAATAAAATGGAAGTTTTTTAATTATGTATGATAAAAATATTATTTTTAATATAAACAGATTCGGTTTCACATCAGACGCATTTTAGAAAATTGGTGTATTGTTGGTAAACTTCATTTCAGGTCTCTTAGGTGTTGGGATTGTTTGACTTTTGGAAGGTCAAACCAGCATTTAGCAGCTATTAATGAGTCAACGTATTTGACTAAATTTTGCACCATGTCATTTAGGGTAAAACTCTCAAAAAAATGTCGAGTAGCGAATCTTTTACAACTGTGAATCGGTTGAAGGGCTGAAAGATTTGAATATTCTTATATCGATTATGTATGTTTATTAAACAATTTTACATTAATTATTACACGGAAGACATAAGTTATCAATGATTTGCAATTTGATTTTGAAAAATGTTTATGTTTCAGATACCCGCCGAGCGAATGGAAAAAGTTATTTATATCTTTTATTTGAACAGAAACCGGGAACGCCATGCAAGGAGTAGCAAAGCAAATGTGAGAAACGGATCGTGTAAATGGGCCAACTCCATAAAAAGGAAATGTTGCAGACATCCATATTATTTAATGTTCCTTTAGCTCATTTAGATGGAAATAGGAAGGCAAGCTCATACCCCAATTGTTATTTCCATAAAGGAAATGTTGCAGACATCAATATTAGTGTCGCCGCCGCATCGCGCGGGTTTCTGACTAGTATATATATATATATATATATAATGAGAAACATAGCAATTGCATAATTTACATCCAAAACTTATGATCAGGATTGAACAACTGCTAAGAATGCAGAATTATTATATATATTAAACTGTAAATTCTATAAAAGACACATATCTACTGTTCCGTTTAGGTACTTATTTTAAAATAGTATGTACAATACTTCGTGCAGAATTTGATCCTTTTATGTACTTTTTTAATGTTGTGCGCACAAGACTTGAGTGCAGGGTGTGTACACCTTGTTTCTGTTGTATCTCTCCACTATCATATGCATCCACTCATGCTTCTCCAACACTTTGACGACTCATCCTCATCCCATCGATCCAAATACATATTGGAATCGGGCATATGACGTACAACAGTCTCTCTCTCTCTCACCGTTCTTTGGCATTCAAGATCCGGTGTCTTTGACCTTTGGTACCACCATCTTCAACCCCCCAACTCACCCTCCTACTGTTGCCGGGTTCTATTTGGAAACCCTAGGTGGAAGTGTTTGTGGCGTGTCGGTGCAATTTATGGTCGATGTTTGGTGCAGCGGGGTGGGGAGACGGTTCCATCTCCACCAAAATATTCCCTAAATTAGGGTTATGCCTAGGTTTTGTAATCCAAAATGCAGTCTGAATATTTGCATATTTGTGTTCAATTGATTTGAAATTTAGGGGAATTTTGGTGACCAAATACTTTTGGAAGTATTGCTGAGGTAAGTAATGTTGTGGAGGTGATTTCTATGTTACATACAAAGATAGCATATGTTTTTTTTTCTTACAAATAGCCGAACACATTTGCAAATACCTTCATAGCATCGGTCACGATTATTTGTAACCTTCCTCACGGTCTCTCCTTATGATTGTAAGCATTGCTGAGGTCTTAAAATTGAAATACCTGATGTATGTTGCTTCTCATGTAGCATACAAATACTTCACATGGCAAAGTTTAATTTTATATTTAGCGGGATTTGTATGACAAATGTAAATTTTTTACTTTTTTCCATAGTAATTGATGAAAGAACAAAGATACCATGACCTTGATTTCTACTGTTGCCGTGTTCAATATGTGAACCCTAGGTGACGATCGTGTCATGTTGGCAGTGGTCTAGCGGGAGTATGTGCATTTGTCGTGTTGATACCACAGTGGCAGTCACCACGCCAATTGCTTCGGTGGTGTGCTGTGTTGGTCATTGCAACTGATTTGCGTTCTTTTTTTTTATGCCATGATGATTTTTTTACTATAATATTGGTTTTCACACTTCCGGTTTGATTTGGAAACCCTTGGAGACAATCGTTTGGCCATGGCAGTGGTTGGTGGTGTACGATGTTTTTGGTTCGTTGCTTAAATCTTTGTGTTTAGACTATGATGACACTGCGCTATTTGCTCTAAGTGTCAGGTCTAAGAAAAATCAATCTCGAGTATGCTACAGTATCCCCTAAGTTTGCTCAAATAGTTCTTAGTGAAGATTGAAGAGATTCAGTGAAGAACTAGCTTGCTTGTGGGATATTTTTTAGCAAAGTTTGGACATATCATGTTGATTAAAGTCTGCTTGAGAATAATATTTTCACAGGAAAATATTTTAAGTAATTCCCACTCGAAGTAATCTTCTGAGCATACTCAGGATTAAAACGTCTGCTCGAAAATGAAATATGTCTACTAGAAGACCTGTTTACACTTGTGTTTATTTTGATAATGTTTAGTAATGAGTAGGATTTTTAGAAGGAATGTCAGATGCCTATAAATAGAATGATACGTCTCATTAATTAGACAACACCTATGATTATTCTCTGACCTAGCATTGACAGCCGCACCTAACAACTTTCCACCTAAAACCCTATATTTTCCTTATATCTTTCTAAATATACGATAACGGGAATCCTTTGAGTTATCTTGTGTGCTTGTTTTTTATTGACTTACTATATTTAGTGTTGGGGCATGAACATCTATCGCTAGGGTCTTGTTTGTATTAGTTTTGTACATTAATGCCAATTTACATGTATTCCAGCACATAAGTCAGCTTATGAACACATAAGTTATGCAGCGCATAACATATGCGCCATAAGTGAGCTTTTCCAAGTCTAGAAATACTATAGACTTATGCGTTTTTGGAGATTTCATTGAGAGCTTGAGTGATTTTGTACTTTGACATTGTCATGATCTTAAATGCTAACAAAATGAGATTAAAGTTTCTTATGTATTTTCGACTTCATTGGATTCCACACTTTGAAGTATCAGCTGATAAATCTGTGGTCGATCATACGTCAGAAGACATTTACGACACTTTCAAGTGGTATCAGAGCTTTGGGCTCGTTATCTGCTTGAAAACCGCTTGATACTTTGTGGTTTGAAGACTTTTCATCCTATTTTAAGATTTCAACGTCATAAATCTCTCAAACTTAACAAGATGTTCTCTAGGTGTCCGTGCTAAACCCTACCAAATTTCAAGCCATTTCAACAAGGATTTCATCATCAAAATGTCAAAATTGATCAAGAGTAGCTTACACGGTGCATAACTGACTTACACGCCGCATAAGTTACATGTTGGCGTGTATCATATCAATTGACTTGTGTAAACTTTGTGATTTATACGCTCCAGAACTTACACGTTGGGACTTATACACTCTAGGACTTATACGCGGTGACTTATATGTTGTGACTTACGCGTTAATCCTTGAAAATTATCCGTTGGCTTTAAAAGTTACCCGTTGACCAGCCAAACATCATGGAAAATTTGAACGCTTTAATGTCTCGACCTTCCAGGTTACTTTAGAATTTGAACCTCGAGAATGAAATGGAAACATCAAATATGCCACCCAAGTTGTTGAGGATGAAAGATTTTCAATCATGGGCAGACAATTTTGAAGCATACGTTCAAGCTTTGAACTATGAGATTTGCACAGTTAAACCTCGCCCAATTCATTGAGAAATTAGAAACTCAATAGCTGGAGCTAAGAAAGAAACAAAAGATGAAGAGATCCGTTGTATCTTAGGATATTGGGGTGTATTACAAAAGTTCTCAATCCGTGGTTGCTCCAGTCCTAAGATTCATATTGCATATTGTACTGAGAGTTCAGGAAATGCCTTTTTGGGAAAGTTACCTCCTACTCCTCAGTGTAGCAGCAGATATTCAGGCACTATCCCAACCGACCAATCACCTTCTCATTCTAGCCCTCAGAATCAAAATCCAGATGTACTACATTGCAACATACCAGTCAACATAAAGAATGCTAATGGGTTGATAGCCGAGAATGTAAAGGAGCACATGGATTTCCTAGGGTCAATTTTGGAATCCTATGAATGTCTAATTGCTAGCAGGATTGGGAACTACAATATGACAAAGGAAGACTATGGTCAAATAGACCCGGAGGAAATTGAAATGATTGATATACGCTGGTGTATGGCTAATGTAATTCGTAGAGCTCAAAGATTCAAGGAGATTACCGGGAGGAATGTTCTAGATGAGTCACCATCTGTGACATTTGAGACCAAACCAGGTATACCTCAGTACGTATTTACCGATTAATCAATTAAACGCTTATTACGTATCGAACAAACGAAACCGAACGGGTCTGATTATGACCCAAATATCCTATTGGACCATCTATAAGTGATATACGTTTAATATAAGCTAACATATTGGTATTATGGCCTCAGTACAATAGCAAACCAGTTAAACGAAAACATGCTCGTTTAACTACCCGCTATGAACTTAAACGGGAAAGAGAGTTACAAAACAAGCATCGAATCATCCGTTAAGCCGAAAAAGATTATCAAACACTTAGTGCGAATGTTTTAAGTGATCCGTGAAAATATTTTCAATTTTTACAAAGAAATAGTATGTTTTTATAAATTTACACAAAAATAGACGAAAAAACACTCGTTTTCGCACTGTTTGTCGTACATGGTATATTTTTCGAATCAAAAACCAATCCCAAAATAAATTTGGACTCGGCATTTCATGTCCAGGCATGCAAATTGAGAAAATGGGCCAAAATTGGGCCAAGGAGGAGGCCTAATCACTTCCGGCCGCCACCCCCATATGTTTATAATTAATTCTTTCTTTAACACTAAGTAAGATGAGTTATTTACAACACTTGTTTCGGAACTTTAACATCCATTTCAGCTGATCTTTCACATGCATAACCAAAACATTAGGTAATTAGGCTATTTTAATCAATTTTTACTTGTTTTAAAACATGTTTAATATCATATAAACATAGTTTGATTACTAAAAATCATTCCTAACCATGCAAAAACGTTAAAAATTGTCCAAAAACATTTTTTGTCATACACATGGTTAGAATCAGAATCATACTCTTTTTTGGCCATAAAAACGGATTAAAGGGTTTAAGCGACATTTTTACGGTTCAAAAGTTCGGTTTAATACCCTAGCCGAAACCCTAAGTTCCAAGGCTACCATATTGATGAAACATGTTTGGTTTATGATATAGGGACTGTACTTAGCTTACCTAGAAGCACAAGAACCCGGAAATTGGATTAAGAGAGCGAAAACGAACCAAAACTGCAAAGGTAATACCGAATTATTCGATTACGCGCTGTTTAGGATTCGATTTTGATGTGCATATTTTAGCTTGTAAAATTCTACAGGGAAATCAGGGACAATATGATTGAGTACCTGTCCAAATTTGCTAAATTTTCAACCATCCGAGAATATTTGACGAATTTATTACCGAATTGGGACGTTTATTTGCGAAAAATACTTAAAATACTCGAAAAATCATGAAATTTTGTGGGGAACTCAGATTTGGTATAATATGATAACATATGAAATTTGGGGTTATCTAGAAAACCATAGATATGTTTTGTGGATTCGCGTTTATTCGAGTTTTCATAGTCGTTTTAAGCTCGAAAAGGGTATTTGGAAATGTTGTTAGCTTATGGAAATTTAATAGGTTGTTTGGGAAGTATTTTGATTACTCAAGAATTTTGTCGGATTTTTTGGAAATCGTTTGGTATAAACGGACGATTTTCGTGTTGGGTTTTAACAAGATTATTATAACATCTCAGATTTTTTGTTTACGTTTAAACCGACAGGGAATAATTTAGATTTTCATTATTAAACAAAAATAATATATTTAAGTTTCTAATGTTCAATTTATGCCCCTCATACATTATATAATGTCTAAATCCTTATTTAAAACATAAAAAGTTCAATAATGAACCAAGTATCAAACTACAGGGACTAAAAATGCAAAAAAATGGAACTTTATCCATTTTGGCCCGGGACGCTGTGCGACGGGACCACCCTAGGTTGCCGCGCAGCGTGACGGGGTACCTCTACAGATCGTTTAAGCCTTAGTTCGTTTTCTAGTTCGTTTAAGGTATAAAATCGTTTACTTTAGGTATGTTAGAGTGAATTAAGGTCCAAGTAAACATCATACAACTAAAATACCATTCTTAATTCGTTTTCCTTTGTCCAAGATCAGATCTTTGTGAATAAATCAAATATTCTTTTCTTAAATCGCATATACTTGCTTAAACGGGCCAAAAAGCCCATATTTTGTTTGTTTTAGCTATTCTTATGTAAACACATCATAATTCCCTGCCGTAAACCTTAACCTAACCCTACTAGATCTCCTCCAGCTATCACCTACCTCTGCTTATTCTCAAACCCTTCGGTTTTTGCATATTCGTTAAAAACACAAGCCTTGACGTTTGACTTTGGTTATACGTTGATCTTTGACTCGTTATATCTCTTGATCCTTTCACTTTCCGGGTAAGTTGTAAACTGTAAAATTGTTCATACATATTCCCTAGTAAATAAACTTCAATCAATTTCTGAGATTGAAGGGTATTGACTGGTCAATTGCTTTAAAACCCGATAAAGGGTAAAACAGTCAACAACTTTGACTTCTCGTTTTCTCATGCTTCTGGTCGGATTCAATGTTCGGTCCAGAAGACTTTTCTTATTGTAATTAAATTTTAAGGGTTCTGACCAAAACCTGACTCCCGACTCGAAGTTCGGATTCTGGTCAAACTCGACTCGCTTAAATCATTAGTTCGTTTGTCGAATTTATTAATCACTTGCCTTCCATCTAAGGTGATTTTGATCATTCCCCTTTGTATACACTGTTTTCTAACGTTTTGGGGACATATGCGTACTTACTCATATTTTCTATGCTATATATATACTCAAAATCGCAAACATAATTATTGTGTGAATATCAGTTGAATGTTGTTTGCTAATTGCTACATGTTTAATTGTTTACTTGATAACTTTCGGAGAGGTACAACATATCCCCTTGTAGAGGGTTCTCATTAGTATGATCATACGACCGTCTTAGTAACCGGAGCCTGATTCGCTTGGCAATGGTAAACCGACAACCTTAGTCATTGTAATCAATGCCAGATTCGCTTGGCAACGATTTCGTTGGCATACATGATTTGGTTATATGCATGTTTGTTATGATTCGATTGATTATTATCACATGGTTGGTTTGCGCATATATCATTTATCATTTATCAACTATATATATATATATACATATATATATATATGCTATTATTTAATGTTTCAAAATTGGTGATCATCTCACTCAACATTTGTTGTCAACAAACTCCATTTTCTACGCATATGCAGGTTGCTTAGGTTGAAGTATAGATATTTAGTCAAGACCATAGGTTATAATGAAGACGATCGTTAAATCATGTTTATAATCATTTATTTGAATTGTTTTTTTGTAATGTTTGTAAACGTGTGTGAATATTTGAATTAAAATACTTAATTAGATATTGTCATTTATAATTATGATAGTATCTATGAGCTGTGAGCAATCGAATCACGCCCCGGCATTTCCGCCTTAGGTTGGGGTGTGACAGATTGGTATAAGAGCCGAAGGTTATAAGATAGGTCGTTAGAAATTGTCCTGGACATATGTTAGGAACCCTATACGTGCTTATCTGATTTGCCTTATGTGCTATTTAAATAAATTGTTTACAGCTTGCTTAGATTAATTATTTAGATTGTATGTATCTTGTTTATTTGTTGCACACACACAAATTCCGAGGTTATGCCTCAAGTTTCAAAATATTTTTAAATCCTCTTAATTTTTGGTAGATTATATTTTATTGTGGGAAATTCCTTAAGAATTCCTGTGTTTTGCTCTTTCACCTTGAAGCGCGGGGGTATGACAAATCTCGTACAACCACATGACTTCAAGTGGTACCCGTAATCGGCTAAACGGTTACATGATAAACATAACCGGCTAAACGGTTATACTTCCAAATTTTGTTTTAAATTATTTTAAATGCTTAGTTGGGTGAAAAATCCATGGAAATCCATGGGCACTCCAACTATTCATTTCTTTAATCATTTTCGATTTGATTTTTGGGTTGGAACGTATCGTCCGGGGTGGTTCCCGAGATACACCAACTACTTATATTTGATTCGTTGATTCGATATTTAGTTGAGTCGGTTAAATGCCATGTAACGCTCATGGTCCGAACAACTCCATTGATTTGATAATTCGTTAATTAGTTGGGTCAGTTAAATGCCATGCACACACTCATGGGCTGAACAACTCAATTGTTTATTTCTCGTTATTTGAATTGGGCCATCAAAATGCCATGGAATGCTCATGGGAGGCCAATTCACAAACTTTATGTTGTTTATTTAGTTGGGCCATTCAAATTGCCATGAAAAGCTCATGGGATGTCAACTTGTTTGATATGCTTGGTTATTTTATTTTTGGAAAATCTTATAAAACATTATTTACTTAAATGCTTCAAACTCATAACATATTATTTTAATTCTTGAATCGACCTCGAGTCTTCACTAGTACTAATTTATACATATACATACGCATCCCCATTATTTCATATCAACTCATTCCCACAACTTACCCATCATTTCATTAAAACTTCATCCTTGGTCCTCGTAGAATGTCTTCCCTAGGAAATCATCATAATCCACATCATTCTCCTGCTTCTCATGATTTCCATTCGGCTACTAGAATCGACAAGGAGTTTGCTGCTACTAGAATCGACAATGAGTTTGCTGCTGTATTCCATTAACCAAACGACCGCCAATCTCGACAAAACTAAAATACACCGAACAAGAAATCTTACACTAACTCATATCCGTTAAAATATAATTTAAATTATACTTTCTTAATTATATCCATATCCTCGAACTATAAATTTCTAAGTACATTAAAATCCTTATCCTCAACTTTAAACTATAAATATTTTATTATCTCTTGTTTTCCTCAATATCATGATGGTTTTCACAACTTATTTTCCACTTTAAATCTTTATTAGTAAAATTCAATTATTATAAATTTTATTAATATTAAACTAAATTATGTATTCTCTAAATTTAATTTTTATTTTTAAATTAAATTTTTTTCCATTAATTAATTTAACTTTTATTATTAAATTGACCTTTTGATTGAACATTCATCGTAAGTATTTTCAACTCCCTACTTTGATTTTTTTTTTTTGAAAATTTTGAACGTTTTAAATGATAAATCGTAGTTGTTAGAATAGTCATGGTGGTTCATGCATTTCTAGCCTCGCATTTATCTTATTTTATTATATGCTTCACTTTAATTTAAAATTTTGTTATTTACTTAAATTTCCATTATCGATAATTCAATTTACATATTTCCAAATAATTATAACGATTTTATCCACTAATTCCCAATTTAATCTAATTTCATATCTTTTATTACCTACTTTATATTTTATCTAATTTTAAAGATTTAATTGGAATAGGACTATCTCGGTGGTTCGGGAATATCCGCTTCCCAGTTTAATCTATTAAAACAACTTAATTCAAATAAGTATATTTTCGCATTATCATTAATATTTAAATTACTAACTATTATAATATTTTATAATATCTTAATCGAATTAATCTAAATCTCAAAATCACCAACTTGATAAGCTATGACCTTATATTAATTTCTCTTTAAACTCATAAGTACTTAAATTAACCAAACTCGACTCACCAAAAATTTTCGTTAACTATATATCTCGATCTTAAGAACTTCATTCCTAAAGAATGCAATCTTTAAGAACTCCGCATGTCGTTAACTATTTGTTATAAAATAAACCCTTGCATAATTCATCCCCTAAGTAAAATTCCTTTATCGAAGTTAATCTATTAGGATCTTGTATGTCCGTCTCATTTCTTTAATCTCGATTATCACAATAACATCTGTTGCACCAAATCTATTTTCTTCTATTTTGAAAATTTTACTTTTAAAAGCAAAAAAGGTTTTCGAAATCTCACGGTTTTATTAATTCAACTAGAACATTTATTAATTATCATTTGAAATTATATTTAAAATTATCAAGACAATTGTTTTCTCTTAAAAATTTTATTTCAAAACGTTTGTTTCTTACAAAGTGATGATTTTAAATGTTTTATAACCCACATGATGAAACGAATTATGCGGACCATCCGATGATAAGAGTAATTATGGTCGCGAACATAATTATCCGAGTCCTCGCATGGAAATCATAATACGTACAATTATGTGTCATGATTTAAAACCAAAGGTAGCGTGGGTAATGGTACGAATGATGAGATGATAAGGACATGGTGGATACGCTGCTGGTACATCCTATATATCCTATTGAAGCGTTGCTTCGGTTATTAAGAAGTTCTACGTTATGATATTTTCCTTAAAAAGTTTAATTTGTTTTCAAAACGATGACGTTTTGGTTTTCCTTAATTTCGGGAGGAAATTCCCTAAAGTAGGGGAGACTGTAACATCTCGGATTTTTGGTTTACGTTTAAACCGACCGGGAATAATTTAGATTTTCATTATTAAACAAAAATAATATATTTAAGTTTCTAATGTTCAATTTATACCCCTCATACTTTATATAATGTCTAAATCCTTATTTAAAACATAAAAAGTTCAATAATGGACCAAATATCAAACTACAGGGACTAAAAATGCAAAAAAAAAATAGAACTTTCCCCATTGTGGCCCGGGGCGCTACGCGACGGGACCACCCTAGGTGGCCGCGCGGCGCGACAGGTACCTGTGCAGATCATTTAAGCCTTAGTTCGTTTAAGGTATAAAATCGTTTACTTTAGGCATGTTAAAGTGAATTAAGGTCCAAGTAAACATCATACAACTAAAATATCATTCCTAATTAGTTTTCCTTTGTCCAAGATCAGATCTTTGTGAATAAATCAAAGATTCTTTCATTAAATCGCATATACTTGTTTAAACGGGCCAAAAAGCCCATATTTGTTCGTTTTAGCTATTCTTATATAAACATATCATAATTCCCTTCTGTAAACCTTAACCTAACTATGACAAACTGAAAATTTTTCTTACTTTTTCAGACACTCATCACGACTTGACTCAAATTTTCGGGACGAAAATTCTTTAACATGTGAATGATGTGACAATCGTCAATTTCAGGTTAACTCCGTTAACTCAACTCCGTCAATTCAAACTTAAGATCACTGAATCTATAACACACACTTCATTACATTTAAACTAGGGTTTAAATGACGCTTAACACTTACTACATGTGTAGTCTTTCGGGAATTGTACCGAAACGCAAACGAGTTGACACAAACGATTGATGAATAAACGAAAAAAGTCAAAACAGTAATTATGTGATAATTATGTGTTAGACTTATGTGTTATGTGATAAAATGGTCATAAACGTTAACTCAAGATGTAAACAAAAACGTCAAAACAGTAATTATGTGATAATTATGTGTTAGACTTATGTGTTATGTGATAACATGGTCATAAACGTTAACTCAAGATGTAAACAAAGTTAGTTTAGGCTAGGAAAAGTAATACTTAGAAATGGAGGGGCCAAAGTGTAACATAGATTATTATAAATACTATGTTATAATAAACCCTAACTCTTATTTTCTTTCTCCCAAGTTCCGATCGGAATTCTTCTTCCCCCCTCCCTTGGCTGCCGTCACTTATACACACACATACAACCCTCAAATCAAGCCCTTGATTGAAGAATTAGGTGCTAGGAAGGTATAGTCGATTATCCTATACATCCTTATTACTTGATTTTGATTTTTAATGGGTTAATTGAAAACCCTAATGAGCCGATTTTGTGTGTGTGTATAGTTAATATGATTGTTGTTGATTGGGTAATGATTTTATAACTAGTCTTGATATTGTTACACGTTAATTGTTGTGTCTTTGATTTGAGTTCAAACAAAAACCCTAATCATGTATGTAATGTGTAATTGATGTGCATGGATGGTGTTTATGGAGTCTAGAGTGTTATATGAATGCATGATAGTTCATAGATTGTTAATATGTTGAGTTTGGATGCAAACAGTTTCTGGACAGAATGTGTTATTGATGTTTAAGTGACTGTAACGAAGTGTAAATGTGAAAATTGGTTGAGATTATTGGTACTAATGTAAAATAGGTTGAGTCTAGTTTCTATAGAATATAAATTTGTAATTTTTGGACAAGTAAAGGTTAACTTTTATGATTTTACAAAAACGTTGTGCAAAGCTGAGCTGTTAGACCTGCTGTTAGGTTGTTTTGTAAATGTTATATCTCATGAACTACGAGACCAATTGGGTTGGTTCCACTTCTGGAAGTTGACTCGTTGAGTTAGGAACCTAACCCAAGTGGTCTTGCATTTATTGGATTTTTCGTTTAACGGAAATTGCAAATAACATTCTGTTGCGCATGAATTTGACTGTTGTGAGTTTGCTGTAATGATTTGATGATTGTGAGAAAACTATGTGGAATAAAAATATAATAAAATATGTTCTGGAAACCTAAGACATATATGCTTCTGTGATGATTTTTGGTAAATTAATTGAGATGCTATGATCGGTGAAATAGTACAATCTTTTAAGTAGAATTTCTGTCTCGGTGAAACTAGCTGCTGAGTTTTGTGAAAACGCATGAAACATGATACCTGCTATATAATTGTTATGTTTTGACCAAATTACCCTTGCGGGGAATAATTGCTAATTGATTGTCATAATTTGACCAAAATTCCCTTACGGGGAGTAATTGCTAGTGATGTGCTTTATGAATACATGACACGTATATGATTGCTTACACATGTAATGTATCACAAATACATTTGTTAAAGTCACACACGATTCACAAACGAAACACGAAACATGTTATATGCATAGGTAATATGTGCCGGGTCTAGAGACTCGATAATATTCCGACACTTAGAAAAATCTCTTTGTTGTTTTAGAACGCTAGAGAGAGTTTTTCTGTGACGCGCATCTTGGTGATTTAATTTGGGAAATTCTTCGCAAACAGTGAGTTTCACTTTCCCCTTTTAAACTGTTTTAAACGCTTTTCACTTGGGGAGATAACATACTCCGAACGCATTTGAGATTTTGTTAATATAGATTATATATCACTTGTAAAGACTAAGTGGCAAACGCGTAAACTAAAAGTCCTTCATAACATCGAACCGGTTAATATTTGGAATAGCGAGTCATTGTTGAGTAGTACTACTGGGTTTGACAAACCCCACCCAACGCTAAACTCGACTGGATGTCGAGCGGGTGTAATCTTGGCTAAACACATACCATGGTCTGGATGACCTGGTGGCAAGGCAAATTGATAAACAGTCAGCTTCGGTGTCGAACACTTAGTAATACTTGCTTTATAGGCTAGCTACCTATAGATATATAATTGACATAACACTATCTGGTAACGCAAAACGCTGTAACGCAAAACGCTGTAACGCAAAACGCTGAACGCAAACGCTAAACATTTACTTTTATTTAAACTTGTGAACTCACCAACCTTGTGTTGACACTTTTAGTATGTTATTCTCAGGTAGCCGAGGCGGGCGCGCGGTTTAGGAACATGCATTGCTTGAAAACGCTTTTGTTATACAAACTTATTTTTTTTAACAGTTATCATTGGTTTTAAGTCGTCCTGCGTGACGCAACTTTTGATTAAAGGTTTTTACGCTTCCGCATTTAATTACTCATAAACGTTTTCATGGTTTTGAAACTTTGTTTTATGGTTTGATTATAACTGATGATTCCGATCCTGTTAGTTCACACCCTCTGACGGTAAAACTCCGTTAGTGGATTTTGAGGGTGTGACACTAACCCTACTACATCTCCTCCACCTGTCACCTACCTCTTCTCATTCTCAAACCCTTCGGTTTTTGCATATTCATTAAAGACACAAGCCTTGACGTTTGACTTTGGTTATACGTTGATCTTTGACTCATTATATCTCTTGATCCTTTCACTTTCTGTAACGATTCCGACGAAACCAGGTATACTCTAACCGGTAGACAATAGTTACGTTATATTTAATGTCGGGTACATGAATTGCCATAGTAATTATACGAGAATACATGGTTCACTGTATTGATTGTACGTGAATATATAATTCATCGTATTGAATATGCGATTAATCGATCGATAGTTATTGAAACCCGAACTAATCGAGGGTTCAATTATAGACGATATCTATAATATTTAGTGATTTTATGAAGCATTAATGCTTCAGGATAAGTAAAGTACGGCACAGAAAAAAATTTCGATTTAATGGTACGTCGGTACATTAAACGAAACCTTTAATACCAAACCAAGCAAGAGACGATCGATCAAGCCGAAAAAGATGCGCAATTATTAATAATATGATGTTTTAAGTTAATAAATGTCATGGTTTAAGTTTTTAAAGTTTTTAAATCGGTTTTATATAAATTTCATTTTTAAGCCGAAAACGACCGTTTTAGCCTCGTTTTAAGCCGAATTAAGCATTTAACCAAAAAACGAAATGAACCAGATTATCCAAAACATTATCCAGATTGCCGAAATCTAAATGGGTGGCTTAGAATGGAGAGGTGGCCCCCCCCCCCCCCCAACTCACTTTGAAGACCGATCGGATAAGGGGGGGTGGATAACTCCTTTTCCTTATTTTTTTTCTAGCAAACAATTCAACAATCCTTCTTCTCTCTCAACTTCATGATCTAAAACCGAGATTTTTTAGCAAGAAAACAAGGTAATGATCGGGTTATATACGTTTCCATCTTCGTTTCTTGAGTTTATTTGCAAGAAAATGAGGTTTCAAAGATGAAAACCGATTCTTGCATGATCAAGTGATGTATACGGGTTATACAAGGGATCTTGGTCCAAGAAACGAGTTAAACGAACCAAAAACGAATTTTTACGGTTAAATCTTTGTTTGTAAATCATAACCGAAACCATGAAAGAAATGGCTTGATTGTGGGTGTAACTTGCTTGGTGTGGTGTTATTGTGCTTGTAGGTGTTGTATCTAGTTGTTAGCAAAGGCTAGAAAGTGAGATCCTTGCGATTTGAAGCTAGAAACACAAGGTAGTTCGGTTTTTGTATAATGTTTGTGATTTGGATAGATTGTAATGTGTTTAGAGTTAGGTCATGAAGTTTTACAGAGGTGTTAGATATATGAAAATATGAGTTCTGTGAAATTTTGGTAATTTTTGGACAAAGGATGAATATTTGGTGAATTTAATGCTCGGTTTTGGCTAAAAATGGTGAAAAATAGTTAAATATCATGAAAAATTCTGGAAAATTTCATATAAGCTTTTTATATCATGTAAAAGTCACACACAGAATTTTAGGTCAGTTGGAGAAGTCTAAGTAGGCTTTTCGGTTAAACGAGTTCTAGGGTTTTCTAGCTTGGTTTTAGTGAAAATGGCATGTAAAAAGAGATTTTGGTTCTGGAAAAATTACAGGGGACTATGTGGATGGCAGGGTTCATCCAGGAAAAATTTGGGATTTTTCTAAGGTCGTTTGGTATTTACGACATATTTAGTGTTTAAATGGTGTTTAAAAATAGATAAATAAATGTTAAATATAAAAATTAATTCTGGAAATATTTTTATAAAATTCCCCACTGTCAAAAAGTGATATGTACAAAATTTCAAGATCCGAGACTAAACGGATAATTATTTGTGCTAAAAAGAAAATAAAAACAAACTTTTAAAGCTTAAAACGCGTAAACCGGTAAAGTTCGCCTAAACGAACTGACTGGTGTATAAAAACCTTAAAAATAAACTATTTTCATATAACTCAGTTAAATATAAATCATCCGAAAATAATTCGGATGATTTGGGTAATTTTAACCGATTTAACAGTTTCCGGTACGCCAAAGACGGAAACGGGTCCCGCGGCCAATCGGGACGTCTAAACCGAGCTCTAAGTTCACAACTTTAATTAAATTATCAGTCAACAACTATTTTCGGGTCGTGTGTGACCAAACTCATTTTTGAAACGTAAAAACGGATAACCGTGCTAGGCACGCAAAATGGGAAAAACGACTAATAGTGATTTTGACTAGTGAACTCTAAACGATATCACAATCTGAGTCCGGAGAAGTGTTTCTGGGTTAACATTGCCCCCGGAACGGTTACAGTACTGGGTTAACAGTGTCCCCAGATGTATCGGTTAACACGGTTAAAGTTATATTAATAATGATTGTATAGTAACGGACTTAGGGATCGTATTACAGATCCGGACTAGTAGCTGGCGTACTGTGTTACTTAATTGCTTACGATAAGGTGAGTTTCACGAGCCCCTTTTTCTGAATTGTTTTTAAATATTTTCCCGGGGCGGAAAGCATGTTACTATTGAAATGTTTAAGTACATACTGAACGCATGGATTTGCGTGTATTTATAAATATTTGATTGTGCAGGAATCATACGGAATTGGTACAGTTTGGGTTAACAGTGTCCCCAGATGTCCCTAGATGTGTTTCTGGGTTAACATTGCCCCCGGAATGGATACTGTACTGGGTTAACAGTGTCCCCAGATGTCCCTAGAAGTGTTTCTGGGTTAACATTGCCCCCGGAATGGGTACTGTACTGGGTTAACAGTGTCCCCAGATGTCCCTAGAAGTGTTTCTAGGTTAACATTGCCCCCGGAACGGGTACAGTATTGGGTTAACAGAGGTTTCACTTGTGGGCTCGGCATAATTACATCGCTAAATTAGTGAAACTCACTAACTATTCATAGTTGACCCGTTTTCTTTACAAGCTTTTTAGGTACCACCAAACTGGAATAATTGCTACATGCTTGAACGATGCGTGCTTTTTGTGGAAGCTTAATGATCTTTTTGTATTAATTATGTTAATGTACTGTTGGTAGAACTTATGTGCTATCGCCTAGACGATAACTAAACTTGGAACATTGTAATATGATGTGAATTAATGTAGTGGTGTTTTCTTTATAAGCAATGCTGTTGATATCAGACGTGTCTGTGGCGCCCCGGTTACGTTTCCGCTTCGGTTTCGGGGTGTTACAGAACTTGGTATCAGAGCCATTGGTTATAAAGAATTAGGATGTCTTTAAAAGATACCTAAAATATAACCAGTAGCTCAAGTATTATAGGATCTGAATATCAACTAATAATTTATAGTGACGAGATCTGGATGAACTTGGATGGACAAGTGAGTTATTATGGTCCGGAACATAATAACAGACTTGTCCACACGAGGGAATTCAGGGGAAGTCACGGGGAACGTTAATAGGTAAAACCGGCAACATATGTGTAAGTATATGATAATATTTTTATGTGACAAAGTTGTATAAGTATGTGTATATTAATTGTGATTTACATTATGGAAGGAACTATATGTTTGCTAACTTGTGTACAGGTAAGGATGTCGAGGTCTCGAAGTCTGTCAGTGGAGGAGGACCCGGAGGAGGTCAGTTCCGGGAACTCTAGGAGCTTACGCTTAGCATCCAGCACTGAGCCTAGTGAGACTAGCCGTAGGAGTGCTAGTTTGTCCTCCCCTACTAGGGTTGCCAGATCCCCCACCCACCCGCACCACAGGTCACCCCTACCCCTCCCAGACCTGGTCCCCGCCTCACGGCGCGGATCAGTGTCCCTTATGTCCCACCTACCTCTACCCCACCCAGACCCACTTACCACAGGGGCGAGTCCTCCCGCCCCCAGCCTGAGCCTGTGCCTCCACCCGTGTGGGGTACCCCTAGGCTGGAGAGGGATGAGCGTCCCTCCTCCGAGGCTGCATGGCTCCGAGTGCTCCACGAGTAGGTGGTTGAACACACCATCGCCTTGACGGTGGGTATCCAGAGGAGGAATCACTTGGCGGACTGCGTACTGGACAGCCAGTACGCGATTGGCCAGCTGAGGAGGGAGGGCGCATACTCCTAGTGGATGATTGACCGGATGGAGACACGGATTCGGGGTTTGATGGCGGTGTTGGTGGTGATAGTGGCAGTGTTGGTGTGGTTGGTGTACCACCATGTTTAGTTATGTTAGGGTGGTAGTAGTCAGGGTCCGCTTTTTGATACTCTGTGTAAGCAGTTAGTGGCGATGCTAACATAGAGTGAATCTTGGGTAGTTTTAGTACAGCCACTAGCCCATAGGGGGCCTTTTTTTGGGGATATCATTGTAGATACTTTTGGGGTATCATTCAAGCACTGACCCATAGCGGGTTATGTCGAAATGATGCCGATGTAGGACTGATGTATGAAAACTTAATCTATGTGTTGATGGTAGGAATGTAATGTGAACTGATGTTTATGTAATATGTAATGATGTTTATTAATGAATGGAATATGTGTTGTGTATCGAGATTGGAAATTGTATTAATTATATGTATTTTTCTTAAAGTTGTGTAGAATGGCACCAAAACGGTCAGCTCAAATGTCAGAAGTGGATGTGGACCGTCTGATTGCTCGACAGTTAGAGGCGGCGATACCGGATATAGTATCGCGCATCGCCGCCAGTATTAATAATACGACCAATCCAGGCCCTGCGAGCAATCAAACGACCACCAATAATGAGGGGGAACAAAATGTTAATCCTCCACCGAACGGTAACCCGATTCCGAGTAATGACGCACCGCCTAGGGTGGTCGTGACAGACAGTAATGGCCCTATACCTAGTGTAGAAACGAACCGCACTGAACCGACTCCTGCAACAAAGGGATGTTCAATTAAAGATTTCATGTTGTGCAAGCCCTTAGAATTTAGCGGGTCTGAGGGACCAAATGGGTTGGTTAAGTGGATTGAGAAAATAGAGTCTGTTGTGAACATCAGCAACTGCCCTGAGGATTACGTTGTTAAGTATGCTACCTGCACGTTCACGGACCATGCCTTGACATGGTGGAACACAATAGTGCAAACTCGCGGTCAGGCAGCGACAAACCGCATGACCTGGGCAGAGCTCAAGGCCCTTGTACTGGAACATTTCTGCACGAAAAACGAACTGCAGAAATTAGAAAACGAATTGTGGAACCTGGAGATGCAGGGGGCAGACCACTTGGGTTACACAAACCGATTTAATGAATTGTCGCGATTGGTGCCATGGTTGGTCACCCCATAGTCAAAGAGGGTTGAGCGTTATATATGGGGACTAACTCCAGTAGTAAGGAGTATAGTCAATGCTGGGGGACACCAGACGTTTGAGGGTGCGGTGACGCAAGCTGGTATCGTCACATACGATTTCGTGAGGAGTGGGTCACTGAAGATGGCAGGGGAGTCCGCTGGGGGAAAGCGAGGTACGTATGACAATAGGATCCAGGAGAGGCAGCAAAATAAACGTGCTAGGCCCGCTGCCCAGAACTACGCCATGACTAGTTCAGGCGGAAGGCAAGAATCGCAGAAAGGGACGTTCCCTAAGTGTGGGAAATGCGGTTACCAGCATGGTGGCGTGTGCAAGGAGGTAGTGTGCCACCGGTGTGGCAGGGATGGGCACTACGCACCGAGATGTAGGACAAACCTGAACAATCTGAACCGACAACCGCAACCTATCCGTGCGCAGCCATTTAGGACCCAACCAGCCCGACAACAAAACCCACAAGGAAACCAAATGATGACCACCAGCCGTGCTTGCTTTGAATGCGGCAGCACAGATCACTTCAAGAGATACTGTCCGAAACTGAACCAGGGAGGAATTGGGAGGCAAACCGTGGGTCAGGCATCGTCGTCCAATCCGGCGAGAGGCCGAGCATTTGTGATGGGGGCGAACGAAGCACGCCAGGACCCCAGCGTAGTGACAGGTACATTCCTCGTCTCTGATCATTACGCTTCTGTATTATTTGATACGGGCGCCGATAGAAGTTTTGTCTCCGTTAAGTTCCTATCGATAGCAAACCTTCCAATTAGTGAAACCATAGAACCTTATACCATAGAAGTCGCTAACGGTAAAACCATGATAGTCAATCAGATAGTTCGGAATTGCCCTTTTATTCTGAACGATCAATCCTTCCTGATTGACTTATTACCGGTAGAATTAGGTAGTTTTGACGTGATAGTGGGAATAGATTGGTTAGCACGTAACAAAGTGGAAATAAACTGTGAAAAGAAAATCGTCAAGATCCGGGTGTCGGATGACGAAGAGGTGTTAGTGCAATGAGAGAAGTCGGGCACAATGATACCATTTATATCCCACCTCAAGGTGTTAAAATATATACGCCAGGGATGCGTGGCGTGTCTAGCAAGCTTGACGGCCACAGATTCTGAGGAGAAAAGGGTGGAAGATATCCCGGTGGTACGCGAATTTCCACAAGTTTTTCCAGAAGAACTTCCTGGATTACCACCAACCCGACAGGTCGAATTCAGAATCGATTTAATACCTCAAGCCGGCCTTGTTGTTAAAGCACCCTACCGACTTGCACCGTCCGAGATGCAAGAATTATCCAATCAGTTGCAAGAATTGTTGGATAAAGGATTTATACGTCCTAGTCATTCCCCATGGGGTGCACCGGTATTATTCGTGAAAAAGAAGGACGGGAGCCTTAGAATGTGCATTGATTACAGGGAGTTGAACAAGTTAACAATCAAAAATAGGTACCCTCTTCCCCGAATTGATGATCTGTTTGACCAGCTGCAAGGTGCGAGCTATTTCTCAAAATCGATCTTAGATCGGGATACCATCAGGTTAGAATTCAGGAAGAAGATATTCCAAAAACCGCATTCCGGACTCGCTACGGCCATTACGAATTCTTAGTTATGCCTTTCGGGCTAACAAATGCGCCGGCAGTGTTCATGGACCTCATGAATCGAGTCTGTAAACCCTACCTCGACAAATTCGTCATCGTGTTTATTGACGATATTTTGATTTACTCGAAAAGTAAAGAAGAGCACGAGCAACACCTAAGAATAATTTTAGAGCTTCTGAATCAGGAGAAGTTGTATGCAAAATTCTCCAAGTGTAACATCTGGTTACAAGAAGTGCAATTCCTCGGTCACGTTGTAAACCATCAAGGAATACACGTTGATCCGAGTAAGATTGAAGCAATTAAGAATTGGCAAACGCCTAAAACGCCAAAGGAAATCCGCCAATTCTTAGGCTTAGCTGGATATTATCGTCGATTCATAGAGAACTTTTCCAGCATCGCCCAACCTTTAACTCTCCTGACTCAAAAGGATCGAAAGTATGAATGGGGAGAAGAGCAGGAGACGGCGTTTCAAACGTTAAAGCAAAATTTGTGCCAAGCGCCGATTTTAAGTCTCCCCGATGGAGACGATGGTTTTGTCGCGTATTGTGACGCATCGCGTAGAGGGTTAGGATGCGTGTTGATGCAGAATAATAAGGTTATAGCCTATGCTTCCCGACAGTTAAAAGTACACGAGAAAAATTATACTACTCACGATTTAGAACTGGGAGCGGTTATCTTCGCACTTAAAATCTGGACACATTACCTCTACGGTACGAAGTGCACCATCTACACCGATCATAAAAGTTTGCAGCACATATTCGATCAGAAAGAACAGAATATGAGGCAACGAAGATGGGTCGAGTTGTTAAGCGATTATAACAATGACATCCGTTATCACCCCGACAAGGCTAACGTCGTAGCCGATGCCTTGAGTAGGAAAGATCGGGTTAAGCCATTGCGAGTGCAAGCGCTGGGGGTGATAGTCCAGTCGAACCTTTCGGACCTGATTCGAGTCGCTCAACGTGAGGCGTTGAAAGAGGAACACTTGGAAAAGGAGGGACTTTACGGCAATGAGAAGAATTTCGAACAGCGCGTGGACGAAATTCTCTATTTCAAAAATCGGGTTTGGATCCCGACCCTCCATGACCTTCGTGAATTAATCATGGACGAAGCGCATAGATCGAAATATTCTATACATCCGGGATCGGATAAGATGTACAAGGATGTGAAGGAGTTCTACTGGTGGCCGGGTATGAAAAAGGACATAGCAACGTATGTCGGTAAGTGTACGACTTGTGCGAGAGTTAAGGCGGAGCACCAGAAACCCTCGGGGATGTTACAACAACCGGAAATTCCCGAATGGAAGTGAGAGCAAATCACGATGGATTTTGTGACACATCTTCCTAAGACGTCCCGAGGACATGATGCAATTTGGGTAATCGTGGATCGATTAACCAAATCGGCACATTTTATCCCGATTAGGAATAATTATAACACTGAGAGACTTGCGCAGATTTATATAAATGAAATTGTGTCTCGTCATGGGATACCCATCTCAATCATCTTCGATCGAGATAGCCATTTCACCTCCAATCTTTGGCAAGCTGTGCAAGAAGCGCTGGGAATGCGTATTGATCTAAGCACAGCTTACCACCCTCAAACCGATGGTCAGTCTGAGAGGACCATCCAAACCCTGGAGGATTTGCTTCGTGCATGCGTACTGGATTTTAAGGGAAATTGGGATCAACATCTCCCACTCGTTGAATTTTCCTATAATAACAGTTACCATAGCAGTATAAAGGCAGCGCCTTACGAAGCATTGTATGGACGGAAGTGCCGATCACCACTCTGCTGGACTGAAGTGGGCGACACTCAGGTTATCAGATCAGACCTGGTCTAGGAAACGACCAGCAAAATCTTTGAAATTATGAACAATCTGAATGCCGCGCGGGATCGGCAGAAGAGTTATGCCGATACCCGAAGAAAACCGTTGTCGTTTGAGAAAGGTGATAAAGTGTATTTGAAAGTATCACCTTGGAAAGGTGTAGTCAGATTTGGAAAGGCGGGGAAGTTAGCCCCGAGATATATTGGACCGTTCAGTATTACTGCAAAAATCGGTCCCGTAGCATACCGATTAGAACTACCCGATGAGCTGAGTGCAGTTCACAACGTGTTTCACGTATCGAACTTGAAAAGATGTCTGGCGGATGAGACATCGGTGTTACCTTTAGAGGGTGTCCAAATAAGTGATAAGCTCAATTTCATAGAGGAACCCATAGAAATAGTAGACGGGAAAATCAGGCAACTTAGACACAATAAGATTTCGTTGGTCAAAGTTAGATGGAATTCGCATCGAGGCCCAGAATATACATGGGAACGAAAGGACGAATTCCGGAAGAAATACCCCTATCTATTTCCTCAAAAGGAAGTAGTCGACGCGTAAAATTTCGAGGACGAAATTTCTTTTATGGGGGGGGGGGGGGGAATGTATCGATTCCGACGAAACCAGGTATACTCTAACCGGTTGACAATAGTTACGTTATATTTAATGTCGAGTACATGAATTGCCATAGTAATTACACGAGAATACATGGTTCACTGTATTGATTGTACGTGAATATATAATTCATCGTATTGATTATGCGATTAATCGATCGATAGTTATTGAAACCCGAACGAATCGAGGGTTCAATTATAGACGATATCTATAATATTTAGTGATTTTATGAAGCATTAATGCTTCAGGATAAGTAAAGTACGGCACAGAAAAAGAATTTCGATTTAATGGTACGTCGGTACATTAAACGAAACCTTTAATACCAAACCAAGCAAGAGACGATCGATCAAGCCGAAAAAGATGCGCAATTATTAATAATATGATGTTTTAAGTTAATAAATGTCATGGTTTAAGTTTTTAAAGTTTTTAAATCGGTTTTATATAAATTTCATTTTTAAGCCGAAAACGACCGTTTTAGCCTCGTTTTAAGCCGAATTAAGCATTTAACCAAAAAACGAAATGAACCAGATTATCCAAAACATTATCCAGATTCCCACTGTCAAAAAGTGATTTGTGCAAAATTTCAAGATCCGAGACTAAACGGATAATTATTTGTGCTAAAAAGAAAATAAAAACAAACTTTTAAAGCTTAAAACGCGTAAACCGGTAAAGTTCGCCTAAACGAACTGACTGGTGTATAAAAACCCTAAAAATAAACTATTTTCATATAAATCAGTTAAATATAAATCATTCGAAAATAATTCGGATGATTTGGGTAATTTTAACCGATTTAACAGTTTCCGGTACGCCAAAGACGGAAACGGGTCCCGCGGCCAATCAGGGCGTCTAAACCGAGCTCTAAATTCACAACTTTAATTAAATTATCAGTCAAAAACTATTTTCGGGTCGTGTGTGACCAAACTCATTTTTGAAACGTAAAAACGGATAACCGTGCTAGGCACGCAAAACGGGAAAAACGACTAATAGTGATTTTGACTATTGAACTTTAAACGATATCACAATCTGAGTCCGGAGAAGTGTTTCTGGGTTAACATTGCCCCCGGAACGGTTACAGTACTGGGTTAACAGTGTCCCCAGATGTACCGGTTAACACGGTTAAAGTTATATTAATAATGATTGTATAGTAACGGACTTAGGGATCGTATTACAGATCCGGACTAGTAGCTGGCGTACTGTGTTACTTAATTGCTTACGATAAGGTGAGTTTCACGAGCCCCTTTTTCTGAATTGTTTTTAAATATTTTCCCGAGGCGGAAAGCATGTTATTATTGAAATGTTTAAGTACATACTGAACGCATGGATTTGCGTGTATTTATAAATATTTGATTGTACGGAAATCATACGGAATTGGTACAGTATTGGGTTAACAGTGTCCCCCAGATGTCCCTAGAAGTGTTTCTGGGTTAACATTGCCCCCGGAATGGATACTGTACTGGGTTAACAGTGTCCCCAGATGTCCTTAGAAGTGTTTCTGGGTTAACATTGCCCCCGGAATGGGTACTGTACTGGGTTAACAGTGTCCCCTGATGTCCCTAGAAGTGTTTCTGGGTTAACATTGCCCCCGGAACGGGTACTGTATTGGGTTAACAGAGGTTTCACTTGTGGGCTCGGCATAATTGCATCGCTAATATATGATTATTATAATGATTTGTCACTGTTTATTTAAATTAGTGAAACTCACCAACTATTCGTAGTTGACCCGTTTTCTTTACATGCTTTTTAGGTACCACTAAACTGGAATAATTGCTACATGCTTGAACGATGCGTGCTTTTTGTGGAAGCTTAATGATCTTTTGTATTAATTATGTTAATGTACTGTTGGTAGAACTTATGTGCTATCGCCTAGACGATAACTAAACTTGGAAAATTGTAATATGATGTGAATTAATTTAGTGGTGTTTTCTTTATAAGCAATGCTGTTGATATCAGACGTGTCTGTGGCGCCCCGGTTACGTTTCCGCTGCGGTTTCGAGGTGTTACACTTTCTGGGTAAGTTGTAAGCTGTAAAATTGTTTATACATATTCCCTAGTGAATAACCTTCAATCAATTTCTGAGATTGAAGGGTATTGACTGGTCAATTGCTTTAAAACTCGATAAAGGGTAAAACAGTTAACAACTTTGACTTCTCGTTTTCTCATGCTTCTGGTCGGATTCAATGTTTGGTCCAGAAGACTTTTCTTATCATAATTAAATTTTAAGGGTTCTGACCAAAACCCGACTCCCGACTCGAAGTTCGGATTTTGGTCAGACTCGACTCGCTTAAATCATTAGTTCGTTTGTCGAATTTATTAATCACTTGCTTTCCATCTAAGGTGAGTTTGATCATTCCCCTTTTTATACACTGTTTTCTAACGTTTTGGGGACATATGCGTACTTACTCATATTTTCTATGCTATATATATACTCAAAATCGCAAACATAATTATTGTGTGAATATCAGTTGAATGTGTTGGAATTACGTATGCCCGAGACACATACTTATACTAATGTGGCTAACTGTGTTTGATCCAAGTCGGGTCATACCCAATAACAAGCTAGACGACACCAAATGTATTCTTTTAATGATTTGATCATTTAAATGAATACCGAACACTACGTGTTTAGAAAATTGGTTTTCTAAACAAACACACTTGAGGATTTAAATGAATTATCTGGATAATTTGTTTATATAAATTAATTATTTAATTGGTTAAATAATTACATAAATGTATGTGCATTTTATAAAAATGAGTTTTATATAATAATTGGAGATGTTTTAAATGGTTAAAACAAAAACACAAAAAAAAAAAATAATAATAATAATAATAATAACATAACCGGCCACCCCATGTGGGGGGGGGGGGGGTTTTGGTCCAATTAAATTGCATGCTTCCTTTGCATGTTAGGTGATCTTGTTTTAAAAACTCTCCATACAAATTACATGCATTTTTGGTCCTACTCTTGGAATCTTTTTCAAGTGTTTTTGAAGCTTCAAACTCTCTCTTTCTCTCTCAAAAAACCCACGGCAGCAGCAGCAGAAAAATAAGGGGGTTTTGTGAGCTTGTTTTGTGTTCATAAATCCTAGCAAAGCAACTTGGTGTTGTCACAAATAGCTTGGGGTATCACACTCTTGAGGTCTTCTTCTTTGGAGGCTTGTCATTCATCCACCATCCCTTCAACAACCCACTTGTTCTTCTAAAGGTAGAAGAAGGTATAATTTACATTTTGTGAGCATCTTGTTCTTGTAATTTTGATCCTTGGCTTCGGGTTTTAGTTTTAACATAATGGTATGTTCATTAACAAGTTTTAAAATCTAAGCTTCCGTTGCGTTTTCATGTTAAAATGGTTAACTTGAAACTTTGATAACCTTGTATAAAACCCAACAATGGCATCAAGAGCCGGTTACAAGGACTTATGCTTCTTTTATGTTCATAAATTTCGGGTTTTTTCATGGGTGAAAAAGGGGTCCGAAAATTTGGTGGATTTTACCCCTCATGGTTTTGTAAGATCTTGACATGCATGGAAAGATCTTAGGAAACCATTTAACATTTGGATGTTGAAATATCAAAATTGTAAATATTTTGGGGGGGTGGCCGTAGCCTCTTGGGGGGGGGGGGGCACCTTTTGTCTTTGTGATATTTTGGGCATTGGTTGCTTAGGTTGCATGCTTAGAACATTTGGTATGTTTGGATGTGTCATAACCGAAACCTAGACCTTGGATGTGTTGATTGTTGTTTTGTGTATGTTGATTATGTTTATTATTCAATATGGTTGTAATAATTCATAATTTTAGGCTTGTGTAATTTATTTGTTCATAAATGGTATGTAATAAGTAGATTAGTTGCATTTTCTTCATTTTAGAAAAATATGTATTAGGATACATGTTGTAAAAATTGAAGATGCAAGAATTGGTGGATTTGGGCCTTGGACCGAAATTTTGGGCTTGTTGGGCCTCACCGGCCCATCATGGGATTCAAGCCCATTAGGCCCATAAATTTCACTCTTGGGCCCAAGAAGACTTTTGGAAGTTTGGAGCCCATTAAGAAGCCCAACAAGAACACAACAACTTGGAGAGGATACTTGAAGCATTTGGATGCAAGGTCAAGTGGGAGTCAACATTCCATCCTTGTGTCATGTTTTGTCCCTTAGGTGTGACTTATGACCTATACTTGTTTCGGCTAACAAGTATGGTCAAATTTAGCGGTTTTCGGTTATGACTATATTTTGCATGTGTATGCTTGGTTGTTTGTTTTACTTTATGTAATGTGTGGTTGATAGATATTAGGATACCCAACCGTCACATAGGAACGACAACAAGCATAAAACGGGTTCTAATATATATTTGGTAATATCGCGTCAATTAGTTTAATTAAATGGGTTTATTAAAACTAAGCGATCACTCACTTATAATAAAATTGGTTTTATTATAACTAGAACCTTGAAAAATGGTTTTCAAAAATCGCCATATTACTAAATGCATGTTAGGGTATGGCATAATGTTTTTCAACTAGAATATTTGAAAATTTAAAATCCCTTTTTCAAATTACCAAGGAAACAAGTCTAACACCATCCTTTTGTATGACACTTAACGTATTAGGGAACTTTAAATGGGATAAAGGTCACCTAACCATTTTGAGCAAACTAATATACTTAGGGTAATATTAACATATTTGTGGGATAAAGGTCACCTAACCACTTGTATGTTAATCTTACATGTTTATACAAGTAGGACGACTTGAATTGGAAACCATGTGATAAAGGTCACCTAAGCATGAGATCCAATGGTGTTGATGGGATAAACATGCCAACACGAAATAAGGATTTCGAATGGTCCCATACCTCTAGAAGTTGCAAAGGGTTGCAATTGTCAAGGTTGACTACCTTGTTAAATCAAATAACGGGATAAAGGTCACCTAACCGAAGTTTGATTTATCGTTGGATTCTAGAATTTAATTATTATTTTAAAATCTGGAATAAAAGGGTATTAATAATTAAATTGTTTATAATACTAAAATAAAACTTTGTTAAATTTTGTAGATGGCCGCTAACAATGCAAACACCTCTACCCATAACACCCGGAACCTATCCTTAAGAACCATCCTTGAAAAGGATCGTCTAAACCATAATAACTTTATGGATTGGTATCGCAACTTGAGAATAGTTCTCAAGCAAGAAGAGATATCATATGTCTTAGACGATCCCATTCCCGATGAGCCTAACGTGGAAGATGAGGAGGCGTATAACAATTGGGTCAAGTACACCAAAGATTCGGTGCAAGCCTCTTGCCTCATGTTAGGGACTATGATTCCCGAAATCCAAAAGGATTTCGAGCATCATGGGGCATACGACATGATAACTCAATTGAAGGAAATGTTCCTTCAACAAGCTAGAGCGGAACGTTTCGAAACGGTTCGAGCGTTTCATGCATGTCGTATGGAGGAAACCCAAAGCGTCTCATCTTATGTCCTAAAGATGAAAAGCTACATCGAAAAGCTTCGTAGGTTGAATTGTCCCGTATCTAATGAGTTGGCTACGGATTTGATCCTCAACTCTTTGACCAAAAGGTTTGAAACCTTTGTCATGAATTATAACATGAATGGATGGGACAAAAGCATTGGTGAGCTTCACGCAATGCTAAGAACGGCCGAAGCGGGAATGGGTAAAAGGGTTTTACCCGTTCTAACAATCAATGAAGGAAAAAGGGGACATAACTCCAACCCCAAAGCAAGTGTTGCTAAGGGCAAGGGCCACGTCCAAGGAAAGGGAAAGAGGAAAGCCATCACGCCCATCAAACCGAAGGAAAAGAAGCAAAAGGTTGCGGCGCAAGATCCATGCTTTGAGTGTGGAGAGATAGGTCATTGGAAAAGGAATTGTCCGACCTATCTCAATGCGTTAAAAGATAAGAGGGATGCGGGGCATACCTCAGGTATTATCTTTACTATACATATTGAACTAAATGTTATTTCTTCAAATACATGGGTACTTGATACCGGATGTGGAACTCACATTTGCAATTTGTTGCAGGGGTTCAAAAGAAGTAAACAACTCAACAAAGGGGACATTAGTCTCTTTATGGGCAATGGAGCAAGAGTTGAAGTCCAAGCCCAAGGAGACTACTTGTTAAAGCTTCCAAGTGGTTTGGAAATAATTTTGAAGAATGTTTTGTATGCTCCTAAGTTAAGGAGAAACATTATTTCCGTGTCTCTTTTAAAACAATGTGGCTTTGATCTTAAGTTTATTGATTATGATATTCATGTTTTGATGAATGGCATATTTTATTTTAAAGCTATACCCATGAATGGTATATATGAAATAGATCAAAGTGGTATGTCACATAGTAGTTCAATGTACAATGTCAGCACCAAGAAACTCAAGAAGGACTTGGGTGATTCCTATCTTTGGCATTGTCGCCTTGGACATATAAGCAAGAATCGCATGCAAACTCTTCGCAAGAGTGGTATTCTAGAAACAAATGAGTATGATTCATTTGATGTATGTGAATCTTGTTTACAAGGCAAAATGACAAAGCAACCCTTTAATAAAACTTTTGAAAGGTCAAAAGAATTATTGGGTATCATACATTCGGATGTATGTGGTCCTTTTAGACCAATGACTAGGAATGGTGAAAGATACTTCATTACCTTTATTGACGATTATAGTCGATATGGTGTGTACTTATTGAAACACAAAGATGAAGCTTTTGAAATGTTCAAAGACTTCAAAACTGAAGTAGAAAGACAACTCAAGACCACAATCAAAGTACTTCGTAGTGATAGAGGAGGTGAATACCTAAGTGGTGTTTTTCAAGATCATCTTAAGAGTTGTGGAATTATTTCACAACTTACTCCACCTGGAACACCACAACATAATGGTGTGTCTGAAAGGAGAAATCGTACCCTATTAGATATGGTTCGATCGATGATGGCTAGAAGCACTTTACCTCTATCATTTTGGGGCTATGCTTTACTTTCCGCTGTTCGCATATTGAATATGGCTCCAACCAAGAAAGTGGAGAAGACACCTTTTGAAATATGGCATGGAAAGGCTCCATCGCTATCATTCTTAAGAGTTTGGGGTTGTGAAGCTTATGTAAAGCAATACACCCCAAACAAATTAGAAGTCCGATCCACTAAGTGTATCTTTATAGGTTATCCTAAAGATGATTTAGGATATTACTTTTACGATCCTAGTGAGCAAAATGTTATTATTGCTCGAAAGGGTAAATTCTTGGAAACTAAGTTCCTTAAGGAAGGAACTAATAGTAGAACAGTGAAATTTGATGAGGATCAAGAATCACAAGATGATACACAATTGGTTGATACTAGCACTCAACAAGAGATTGTTGAAAGTGATCAAGTGGTTGATCAAAACACACAAAACGTTCGCAGATCTGGTAGAGTTAGCAATCCACCCGAAAGATATGGATTTTTTGTAGAAGGTTGCTACGTGGTAGATTCGGATGAACCAACCACATACCGTGATGCAATGTCCAAGAATGATTGTGACAAATGGCTTGAAGCCATGAACGTTGAGATGCAATCCATGTATGACAACCAAGTTTGGGAATTGGTTGAACCACCACTCAATTCCAAAGCTGTTGGAAGTAAGTGGGTTTTCAAAAGAAAAACTGATATGCATGGAAACTTGGATACTTATAAAGCAAGACTTGAAGCTAAAGGTTTCACTCAAACTCAAGGGGTTGATTATGATGAAACTTTTTCGCCTGTGGCAATGCTAAAGTCTATTAGGATATTATTTGCCATAGCTGCACATTATGATTATGAAATTTGGCAAATGGATGTCAAGACCGCTTTCCTAAATGGATATCTTGAGGAAGATGTCTATATGGTTCAGCCTGAAGGTTTTGTCGATCCGAAACATCCTAATAAAGTATGCAAGTTAAAGAAATCAATCTATGGATTGAAACAAGCATCTAGAACTTGGAATCATCGTTTTGATGAAGAAATCAAAAGTTTTGGGTTCATCAAAAACGCTGATGAGGCTTGTGTGTATAAGAAAGCTAGTGGGAGTATAATTACCTTCTTAGTATTGTATGTCGATGACATTCTACTATTTGGAAATGACATTCCAACCATGGAAAGCGTTAAGGCTTGGCTTGGAAGTAGATTTTCCATCAAGGATCTTGGTGAAGCTGCCTATATTTTGGGAATAAAGATCTATAGGGATAGGTCAAGGCGCTTGATAGGTTTGAACCAAAGTACATACATTGATAAGATCTTGAAAAGGTTCAAGATGGAAAACTCCAAGAAAGGTTTTGTACCTATTCAAAGAGGGACTATATTGAGTTCAGCTCAATGTCCAAGCTCAAAGGATGAGCAAGAGATGATGAAACAAATCCCATATGCTTCTGCTATAGGATCCATCATGTATGCGATGATATGTACTAGACCGGATGTGTCATGCGCTTTGAGCATGACAAGCAGATACCAACAGAATCCAGGAAACAGTCATTGGATGGCTGTTAAGAACATATTGAAATACCTTAGGAGAACTAAGGATATGTTTCTGATATATGGATCTGGTGAGGAGGAACTCGCTATAAAAGGTTACACGGATGCGAGCTTCCAAACTGATCGAGATGATTCTCGATCACAGTCTGGGTATGTATTCACTCTTAATGGAGGAGCTGTCTCTTGGAAGAGCTCAAAACAGGAAGTGGTAGCATTGTCCACTACAGAATCAGAATACATCGCCGCTTCATTGGCAGCTCAGGAAGCTGCATGGTTGAAGAAATTCATTACTGATCTAGGGGTGGTCCCTACCATTCAAGACCCCCTAGAAATCTTTTGTGACAACGAGGGTGCGATTGCACAAATCAAGGAACCTCGTTCGCACCAAAAGACAAGGCACATAGAGCGGAGATTCAACTACATAAGGGATGAAGTTGAAAAAGGAAAGATATGTATTCGCAAAGTTGGAACTGATCAAAATCTTGCGGATCCATTCACGAAGCTCCTAGAAAGACCGAAACATGAGCGTCATGCGAGTGGCTTAGGACTTCGATATTCTAGTAATTGGATTTGATCTATTTTGTATTTACGTTTAAAAGACTTTTGTAATTTAACTCTTTTATATGATTATGGAATCTTGAGTTAAATTCTAATTTTTGCATGTTTAATCCATGAATAAGTTATCTTATTCTAAAAGTCCGTAGTCGATCACATTTGTGGGAACAAATATGAAGCAAGACTATTATGAACTAGGATTGGTGGATATTCATAAGGAATGAATATGGAGCATAGGTTTGCTGCCAAGGTTCATAGATATTTGTGGGATACGAATATTGGACTGACCCGCTCTCAATATTACTACATGGAATCAATGGACCTGATCATTAGTAATTTTGAGTAAAGGAGAATTTCATATTATCCTTAGACCTGAGATATATACTGGGTCTTGATTTTCACCAAGTATTACACTTTGACTCTCCCCTTCGCTATTCGTAAAAGATGGTACATAAGGATGAGCTCAGGTGGAGTATAAAGTGATAGTGAGAGGCGTATACAGTCAAGATGGAATTTGTTCCTCTTATGTGTTGAGAGTTTAGATGTCTAAGGCCTGATAAAGTTGAATTGTAAAGAGAATGATCGCCTATGTCTCTTAGATCCAACATGACATCTAGTAACAAAGGGATATAATGATAGATTCACCTAAATCATATCAAGTAAGGAACTTGAAGGGATGATGTTATTGAATGGCACTTCGTCAAACACATTAGGGGTGGTGAACCGTTGTTAGGCGGTATTCAGCACTTACATTAATTTTCTATGTATCTCGTGCAAGTGGGAGATTGTTGGAATTACGTATGCCCGAGACACATACTTATACTAATGTGGCTAACTGTGTTTGATCCAAGTCGGGTCATACCCAATAACAAGCTAGACGACACCAAATGTATTCTTTTAATGATTTGATCATTTAAATAAATACCGAACACTACGTGTTTAGAAAATTGGTTTTCTAAACAAACACACTTGAGGATTTAAATGAATTATCTGGATAATTTGTTTATATAAATTAATTATTTAATTGGTTAAATAATTACATAAATGTATGTGCATTTTATAAAAATGAGTTTTATAAAATAATTGGAGATGTTTTAAATGGTTAAAACAAAAACACAAAAAAAAAAAAAATAATAATAATAATAATAACATAACCGGCCACCCCATGTGGGGGGGGGGGGTTTTTGGTCCAATTAAATTGCATGCTTCCTTTGCATGTTAGGTGATCTTGTTTTAAAAACTCTCCAAACAAATTACATGCATTTTTGGTCCTACTCTTGGAATCTTTTTCAAGTGTTTTTGAAGCTTCAAACTCTCTCTTTCTCTCTCAAAAAACCCACGGCAGCAGCAGCAGAAAAATAAGGGGGTTTTGTGAGCTTGTTTTGTGTTCATAAATCCTAGCAAAGCAACTTGGTGTTGTCACAAATAGCTTGGGGTATCACACTCTTGAGGTCTTCTTCTTTGGAGGCTTGTCATTCATCCACCATCCCTTCAACAACCCACTTGTTCTTCTAAAGGTAGAAGAAGGTATAATTTACATTTTGTGAGCATCTTGTTCTTGTAATTTTGATCCTTGGCTTCGGGTTTTAGTTTTAACATAATGGTATGTTCATTAACAAGTTTTAAAATCTAAGCTTCCGTTGCGTTTTCATGTTAAAATGGTTAACTTGAAACTTTGATAACCTTGTATAAAACCCAACAGAATGCTATTAAAGCTACCTTTCAAATCCAATGAAGTATGAAAGAGATGATGAAATGGTTGGCTAGAACTTCAAAGAGGAGTTCCTCAAGCTTGTATACCCCAAGCCTTCCAACAAACAACTTCTTAGCTAGGATTTGAACACTTGATAATCTTCCTTCCTTTCCTTTTGCTCTTGGCCGGGAAAAAGGATGGAGAGAAAATTTTGTATCTTGTTCAAAGAGTTATGAGAGAAAGAGAGAGTTTTGATGTCTTTCAAAACCACCTCATAAGTCCACTAATGGAATCCCTTGCATGCCTGAACTAACTGGAAAATAATAATAATAAATTAAAGAGAGAAAGGGGGGGCGGCCACCTCTCCCTTTGTTCAAAATTTCAAACCTTTTTTAGAACATAAAACTTTGTTATAAAATGTTATGTTAACCTTTATAATTAAAAGTTATACAACTTAAGAAACATGCAAGGTTAATTATGTTTACATATTGTTATTTAACCAACTTAAATAACACTATGTAATGTTAAATAACAATATGTAATGTTCTCTCAGAAAATATAAATCATCCATATGATTTATTTATTACACAAGTACATTGTATTTAGAAACCCTTTCCAAATAACATACTTTCAATATTTATTTACTAATGATCATATCATATATAAAAAAATATAATTGGTGTTTGTCTAGCTTGTTATTGGGTATGACCTGCCTTGGATCATGACGTACTAGCCACATCAATAATAATATGTGTCTTGTGCATATAAAGTCCAACATTTCAGGCTAAATATAGCATATAAAATTATTTTTTTATAAATTAATAAAATAAGTAAATAATTCCAGAAATATTTTTATAAAAATCTACATATTTTAATTGATAAGTGGCTAAATTTTTATAATTTAATGATTATCGAATAATTAAGTGTGCAAATTTGAAAATTTAACAAATGTAATTCTGATAAGAACCGACAGGTTCGTGATTAACGAATTTGTTGGAATATCAGAACATCAAGAGTGATCAAAAATCATATTTTTGGATTAATTAAGTAAAAAATGAAGTTTTTGTGAAAAATCCGAACAATTTGGGTGAATCATGCACGTTTTTCTCCAAACCAAACTAAATAAACGGAAATGAGCCCCGTAGCGAATCCAGACCCCTAAATTGTGATCTTTCTTTATAACTTAATAATTTTATCAACCAACACATTTACCCAAGTTTAGATCCCCATAATTGTTCTCTAAATGCGTAAACGATCAACTTGGCCCAGCTGGTGAAACGGGGAAACTTAGCCAAGTTCGATTTGAAGTATTAGACATTGAACAACATCACAATCTAAGCCTACTGACACTTTCTGGCGTAACAGCTATACCCAGATTAGATATACGGCCTTGTTTAGTATTGAGATTATAATAAATTAAAATATTAATATTATTATAATATTCATTATATGGACTAATGAACAAGTCAAAACAAACTGCGGGCTTACACTGTACCACTGTACCGGATCTCTACTAAACCGTGAGTTTTATGACCCCTCTCTATAAACAATTTTACGAACTTTTGGGGTGAAGAGCATGTTTGATTACATATTCATACCTAAAACATGTATTGATATGAATTATCTAAGTGTTAACACATGAAAGTCCCCACTAACACAGTGATTAACTTCGAGCCTGTGACTTGTGAATGGTACTATTGGTTTGACAAACCCAAACGGAGCTGGCACGGTTGCTGAGACTTTACCCCTTTTGCACATGACCATAATTATACAAACACGCTATGTAGTGTTAGACATAGCTACTTGGGGCATGTTGTGGGCGGAAAGGGGGGGGCACAGTGGTTGATTGGGCGTGGGAAATGGATACACATAGCAAGAATTAACAGTCAAGGCTTCACTGCAGCTTGGCATAATTACATCATTTACATACATACTTATAAACATACCTACAAGTGATGACTTGTGATTACGCTTAACTGTTTTCTTAAAACTCGTGAAGCTCACCAATTTTTGTAGTTGACACGTTTTAAACTGCTTTTCAGGTATACCAAAGTTGGAATAATTTGGTGAAGTACTACGTGTACAAAGTGTGATTGATGCTGTGTGAATAGAAGCATGTGTAATAGTAAAAAATGGATAATATAAAAAAACTGGTTGTAATTGTACTACCAAGTGTGTAATAAAAGATAGAATGATGTAATATAATGTATATTAGTTTGTAATGTTTCCTTATAAACAATGTGGTTGATACCACATGTGTTTGTTACAATCCCGTTTTACGCTTCCGCATTTGCTAGTCGAGGTATGACACCGTCAAAGTAGGATTTTGATAAGTCTAAGGTTCGGTGCATTAGATGTAAGGAGAAGGGTCATTTTAAGAGAGAATGCACCAGTCTATAGGTTGGTGGCAACGGTGCAAATCCTTTTGGATGGGATTACTACAAGCAAGTGATCTATCACAGACCAATTCAAAATTCAGCAGAACCAGCAAACAACAGAAAGAAGCAGGTTAAAGCTTCTTCGTCTCAAACCAAGGCTTGACATGCATCTCAAGTCGACAAAGGGTTCAACTGGAACAATGTGTTCCAAGCTAATGTTGCTGAGGTGGTTATCATGGTGAGGCTGAAGTGCTTGATGAGGTTGTGTTTGATAAGGACTTGATTGAAGTCAAGGGGCTTGTGATAAGAATATGGATTCAGTGAAGGTTGATGATACAAAGTTTGAAAAAGGTAGCATGGAAATGATGGACTGGAATTCCTTGAAAAGATCACTTCTGAATTCATGGACAAGATCAAAACCAATGATGAGGATTCTGATGAGTCAGATGTTGATTTATCTCATACTGATGATAGAATTCATTATATTCCTCTAGATTTTTTCCGAACCATGTTTCCACCTGATATATTGGAAAGTTTTGAAGGTTGGTTCAATGGTGAAGAAGTTCCACACGGAAAAATTGATTTTGGAGAATAAGATGAGGATAATTCAGTTGTGGAGGCTCGGGAGTAAGTTGATGTGATCAAAGAAACTCAAGAAACTAAGGAAATTTTGGTAGTAGAAGTTGAAGAATCTGATGATTAAGTTGAGGAGATGATCCCAAATGAGCAAGATTTCATGGCAAATCAGGTAACTCCTTCAACTTTTATTTGTGAGAAATGTGTAATTCCTTGTGAGGAATGTGAGTTTAAGAATATAGAAATTAAACAAATTAAAACTCACTATGACACTGCTTTAAAAGATTTCAAATATGTAAAAGAACCTTAGGATAAGTTTCAGTTGTGTGAAAAGAAGTAGTGGGAGAAAATCCTAAAAGATGAAAAGACAATTTTAATGTTGAGACATACTGTAGAGGACAAGCAGATAGCCATCAACAAACATATTGATGATAATGCCGCTCTCAAACTTGAATTGCAAACAATAGAGATTGAGACTGAGAAAGTTAACTTAAAATTAAAACGTTACTTGGCTGCATCGTATATTCTAGACCACATCATCCCCAAGTCTTATTGTAGTGATAAAAATCTGAGGATGATGTAGTTTGTCAAAGAAAACATGATGTTGAATATTATTTTGTTTCGCCTCGGATTTGGAGCTTGTATGTTCCTAAAAAACCCGACGGGTTCGAAAAGGCGTTGAACGTGGAGATCTCTACTCCACTTAATGAGTCTAAATCATATTTATCTGAATCTGTTGAAAATTTTTGCAAAATCTTTCAACAGCTCAGATTGTGAAAGCTGCATTGGAGTAAAAATGGTGAAACTGTCTTAAGCGAGAAAGAAAAACCTGTAAACATTAAATATTCTGACAGTGGGGTTTGTAATAACTCCGTTCGTTTTGCCAAAACCAGCTTTTATCACAAAAGGCAAAACCATGGAGTTAACAAACATAAAGAGGTTAAAATGATTTCTTTTGTCAAAGGAACAAATTCTGAATCGCAGAAGGAAGCTATTTTTCGAAAACAATCAAACTAAGATTTCTTCAAGGAAAAAGCTGAACGTGAGCGTGTTGAATCAACTCCGGTAAACAAATTTGTTGCCCGGAGGAGGTGCTTTAACTATAATACAGTGGGACATGTGTTTTACGCATGCCCTAACGGTATGAAGCACAATCATGTTCATCCTCAGAAGGTTGTTCCAAACAAACCTGTGAAAATTCAAGTTGATCCAAAAGAAAGCTTCTTCAAGATCTGAGCCTATTAGGATCTTGAACAGAAATACAGTTGTGAATGATGACAGAGTAAAAAGTAACTTTGAGGGGGTGAAATCTCAAATAGTAAAAATACTACTTTTTACATCAAGAAAAAGTTATCTAGGCAGAACTGGGTGGCTAAACAAGCTGTTTTGACAACACCATCAAGTCCACCAGGTTGTAATAAAAATAAGATATCCATTTCAGCTTATTCGAAGATATCTCAAGTTGTGATCTTTTATCAAGCGAATCAAAAATGGATCAGAAGTTGTAAGCAAAATCAAACAACCCAAGACCAAGAAGGCTTGGCTTCCTTGTTTCACAAATCCTTTAACCGTACGTGAAGGGGGTCCCAAGATGTCACACCCCAACCTAAGGCGGAAATGTCGGGGCGTGATCTGATTGCTCACAGCTCGAAGATACTATCATATATAAAATGTGACAACATCTAATTAATTATTTTATTCAAATAATACACACATTATCCAATTATAACAAATAATTTATAAATATGAATACAAGCTCAAATAATATTTTCTTGTTTATATCCTAAGGTCTCGTTACGTGTCCAAACTTCAATCTTCAATACAAGCAACCTATATATGCGTAGAAAATGGAATTTTGTCAACAAACATGTTGAGTGAGTTTACCACCAATTTTTGACACCAAAAATAATGTTAATATAATAAATAAGAAAAATAAACAAAAGGTAATAAATGCAGTTATGAAATCAAACCATGAGCAAATAAGTTGTCGATTAAAACATTGCCATGCGAATCGGGCGTCGGTAAATCAAACATGAGCAAATAATAATAAGACCGTTGCCAAGAGAATCGGGTGGTGGTCAATAATATGAGAACCCTCTCCAAGGGGATATGTCAAACGATTGCACATAAACAAGTAAGCACATAACATGTATATTTGATTAATCACACACAATTACACGTTTTCTGTTTTTGATATATATATATATATATACATACATATATATATAGTATGATATACGCATATGTCCCTAAAACGTTTTAGAAAACTGAGTAAAATAGGGGAATGATAAAACTCACCTTAGATTAAAGGCAAGTGAATATAATTAAAATAAACGAATTAAAGATTAAACGAGTCGTCCACCACGTGTCAAACGAGATTAATGATCAGAACCTGAAAATTTGAGATATGATAATATAAGTAAAAACGAACTTAATGCCGCCGGAATCAATCCAAACGGATGAGTATAACTCTAGTTATTTTGAATTAAACGTTTAAGTGAGCTGGTACTGACCAGAATCCGAACAACGAGTCGGAAGTCGGGTTTTGTTCAGTAACCTTAAAATTTCATTACGAGAATGAAAGTCTTCTGTACCGAACGTTGAATATGACCAGAAGTATGAGAAAATGGATAGTGAAAGTTATTGACTATTTTGCCCTTAAACGGGTTTGACTCTAATTGACCCGTCAATACTCCTCAATCTCATAAATTGATTGAGGGTTATCAACAAATGAGAATTAATGAACGTTTGATCAGTTAACAACTTACCCGGAATATGCTTAGATTAACGGGAAATCAAGGTGAAAGATGAAAGAACCGGTAAAGTCAAACTGCAGCTAACGAATCTTCACTTAAATGAGCAATAACGAACAAGAAACATCGGGTATAGGGTATGTGACAGCTGGAAATATTTGAGTTCAGTAAACTCTAGGGTTTGTAATTATGAGGTGTTTATATAGGGGTTAAATCAACTTGTTGGACAAGAAACGGGTCGATTTTGGTAACCGAATCATACAATTAAGGATGAACTCGGGTCTTGAATCCATCGATATATTGATATAATTACAGAGTATGAATCTAGAAATCATTCCCTAGTAGTTACGATAACTTGTTACTCAATTTTCGTGATTTAGGGTCGATTAGGGAAAGATTTGGCATTAAACGAAGATCGAACTCAAAAATAGCTGATCTGATGGGGCTTCGAGCCGTGCGAAGGTTTCGCCCCTCATCCTTCGCGCCGCGCGAAGGGAGAATTTCCACCAGATTTCCATTTTTGGAACTACAGTCCCTGTAGTTCCAAAAATGCATTTTTAAGCCATTTAAAGCAATTTTAAGAGTTTCTAAGGGCTATTTGACACTAATGAAAGTTAAGGAATTATAAAATAAGGTAAAAATAATTATTTCACTGATAAATGCATAATTTTATTAATAAGAAAGATCCGAATACATTCCCGAATCAAGTAAACGTAAACGAATACAGGTTTGAAAAATCCGAGATGTTACAGTCTCCCCTACTTTAGGGAATTTCGTCCCGAAATTAAGGAAAACCAAAACATCATCGTTTTGAAAATAATTTAAACTTTTAAGAAAAATATCATAACATAGAAATTTTAATAACTGAAGCAACGCTTCAAATGAAAATTCGATAAAGGCACTTATATATAGGATGTACCAGTGGCGTATCCACCATGTCCTTATCATCTTAACATTTGTATCGTTACCCAAGTTATCTTTGGTTCTATATTATGACACACAATTGTACGTTTTATGATTTCCATGCGAGGACTTGGATAATTATGTATGTATCCATAATAACTCTTATCGTCGGATGGTCCGCATAATCCGTTCCATCATGTGGGTTGTAAAAAAAATTTTAAAATAATTTTTTTAAGAGTAAACAAATATCTTGATAATTCTAATTATAATTACAAATGATAATAAATGTTCTAGTTGAATTAATAAAACCGTGAGATTTCGAAAACCTCTTTTGCTTTTAAAACTAAAAATTTGAAAATTGAAAGAAAATAAATTTTGTGAAACAGATGTTATTAAGATAATTGAGAATAAGAAAATGAGATAGAGGTACAAGATTCTAATAGATTAACTTTGATAAAGGAAACTTTATTCATGAAATGAAATGCTTAAATAGTTCAAATTAAAATCCTCCAATATCGCGATTAACTAAATAGTTGATACAACACATATACGAATAAGATAAGATAACTTAAGATAGAAATAATGAAGGCAAAATCTTCAGAGTCTTCAAGCAGCTTCCGTTACGGTTGCCTTGATTCACTCGACTTGGAGCACATGAGGTAGTGGGATTCATAATAACTTGAGCTAGCGATGCAGGTGGATATAGAATAGTTTGGGTAGGTTGAGCTTGAAATGACTACACTAGTGAGGTTTGGGTGGTGTAAGCTTCGTAGACTTGGGCTTGAGGGTACGGGTGTTGATAAAATTGAGCTAAATAAGAGGGATCTTGGTTGACAGGAAGAGCTTGGAGAGTGTAAGAGTGATGGGTTTGGACTTGATAAGCATTGGTAGTGTAGTAGGGTGCGGTTCTAGTTTGAGATTGGCGAACACGGATTCGGTGAGGGCACATATTGCAAAGATGACTAGGATCTCCACAATGGTAGCAAGCATGGGTATTAGGGACACAGGTTTGAGCATACAGGGTAGTAGTGGTTCTAGCGGTAGGCGGAACAGATCTTTGTGAAGCATCTTGAGTACCGGGCAGTATACGGCAATTGTTAGTAAGGTGACCATAACGATTGCATTGGGTGCAAAGTCGGCACGAAGATCGGGTCAAATGGTGATAGTTACAAGTAGAGCATAACAGGAAAGGTCCGATATAAGGTTTCTTGTTAAGAGCATTTTCATTGGAGGGCGGAGGGTTGGTTTGGTCGGCAGGATAGTTTTGGTAGTTGGATTTACGTTTTTGGTGAGAAGAGTTGTCATTGCGTAGAGTGGTTTTGGTTTTGGCCTTAGCATCAGTAGAGGAATCGGTCTTAGAGTTCTCAAGAGTAGGTTTAGCATATTTACTAGGTAGGTTTCCAACTCTAACATGGTAATCAGACAGTGAAGCACCAAGAGAAATAGCTTCCTCGATCGAGAGAGGGTCTCGACTAACCACGGCATCACGGAAAATCGTCGGTAATCCACGAATGTAATTTCGAATCCACGAGCCAAAGGAGTTACAAGGTGAGGTACTAGCAAGCTATGTTCCTTAAAACGGTTCGAGTAGGTTGAATTGTCAGCACCAATTTGTTTAAGCTCCCAAAACTCCGTCTCGAGCCTTTGTAGTTCATGCTCGAGACAAAACTCTCTCTTCATTGCATCCTTGAGTTTGTCCAAAGTCATAGCCAAAACTTCTTCAACACCGTGGAGGTCCTTATAAGAGTTCCACCATGTAAGAGCTCGTTCCTCAAAGACGCTCGATGCGAATCTAGTACACTTATCTTCCGGATATTCGCAGTGGATAAACTTGTTCTCCATTTGTTCAAACCAACGGAGGAGCTTAGTAGCATTCTCCTCACCAAGATAAGGAGGGGGTTTAGCACTTGTGAAGTTCTTGTAGTGGTAATTGTTTGGTGCAGTCGAATTAGCGGATCCATTGGAGTTGATATTTTGCAGCTGGGACACAATCTCAGGTAAAGCAGCAATGAACTCCTTAGTGATTCTGGTAGCCAGATGGCGATCATGAGGGGTTGACGAACGGTGATGATTACGACGATGAGATTGAGAAGACATTCTACGAGGATCAACAATAAAAAATGTGTGATATGACGGGTAAGTTGTATGGATAAGTTGATGTGAGATAATTAAGGAGTGTACCTAAATAAAATTGTGCCAGTGATGACCCGAGGATGAGTTGAGATTTAAAATAATGTGAATAATTTTCTTGAGATATTTAATTTAATAACTAATGTTTTGTGAAAATTTCAAAAGTAAAATGTTATTGGGTTGGGCTTTCAATGGGCTTCCCATGGTAGCTCAAGAACCCAATTTAAATAGCGAAACATGCTCAATGAGTTGGCCTCCCATGAGCTTTACATGACAATTTGAATGGCCCAACAAAATAAAACAACATAAAGTTGTGAATTGGCCTCCCTTGAGCGTTCCATGGCATTTTGATGGCCCAATTCAAATAACGTGTAATAAACAATTGAGTTGTTCAGCCTATGAGCGTGTACATGGCATTTAACTGACCCAACTAATTAACGAATTACCGAATCAATGGATTTGTTCGAACCATGAGCGTTACATGGCATTTAACCGACCCAACTAAATATCGAATCAACAAATCAAATACAAGTAGTTGGTGTATCTCGAGAACCACCCCGGACGATACGTTCCAACCCAAAAATCAAATCGAAAATAGTTTGAGAAATGAATAGTTGGAGTGCCCATGGATTTACATGGATTTTTCACCCAACTCGGCATTTAAAATAATTTAAAACACAATTTGAAAGTATAACCGTTTAGCCGGTTATGTTTACCACACAAGCGTTTAGCTGATTACAGGTACCACTTAAAGTTACGGTTGCACGACATTCGTCATACCCCCATGCTTCAAGGTTAAGGAGCAAAACAAAACACGGGAATTCTTAAGGAATTTCCCACAATAAAAAGCAATATACCAAAAATGAGAGAACTTAAAAATATTTTGAAATTGAGGCGTAACCTCGGAATTCGTGTGTGTGTGCAATATATAAATAAGATAAATACAATAAAATAATTAATCTATGCAAGCTATAAACAATTTTTAATAGCACATAAGGCAGTTCAGATAAGCACGTATAGGGTCATAAACATATTTCTAGGACAATTTCTAACGACCTATCTTATAACCTTCGGCTTTAATACCAATCTGTCACACCCCAACCTAAGGCGAAAATGTCGGGGCGTGATTTGATTGCTCACAGCTCGAAAATACTATCATATATAAAATGTGACAATATCTAATTAATTATTTTATTCAAATAATACACACATTATCCAATTATAACAAATAACTTACAAATATGAATACAAGCTCAAATAATATTTTCTTGTTTATATCCTAAGGTCTTGTTACGTGTCCAAACTTCAATCTTCAATACAAGCAACCTGAATATCCGTAGAAAATGGAGTTTTGTCAACAAACATGTTGAGTGAGTTTACCACCAATTTTTGACACCAAAAATAATAATAAATAAGAAAAATAGCAAAACGTAATAAATGCGGTAATGAAATCAAACCATGAGTAAATAAGTTGTCGATTAAACCATTGCCATGCGAATCGGGCGCCGGTAAATCAACCATAAGCAAATAATAATAAGATTGTTGCCAAGAGAATCAGGCGGTGGTCAATAATATGAGAACTCTCTCCAAGGGGATATGTCAAACGATTGCACATAAACAAGTAAGCACATAACATGTATATTTGATTAATCACACACAATTAAACGTTTGCTATTTTTGATATATGTGTGTGTGTGTGTGTGTGTGTGTGTGTGTAGTATGATATACGCATATGTCCCCAAAACATTTTAGAAAACTGAGTAAAATAGGAGAATGATAAAAATCACCTTAGATTAAAGGCAAGTGAATATAATTAAGATAAACGAACTAAAGATTAAACGAGTCGTCCACTAGTAGATACAATAACTTGTAGATACAATAACTTGTTGCTCAATTTTCGTGATTTAGGGTCGATTAGGGAAAGATTTAGCATTAAACGAAGATCGAACTCAAAAATAGCTGATCTGACGGAGCTTCGAGCCGCGCGAAGGTGTAGTTATAGAAACAACTAGGCATCAGATCGATCAAAGCCTTAGCATCAGTAGAGGAATCGGTCTTAGAGTTCTCAAGAGTAGGTTTAGCATATTTACTAGGTAGGTTTCCAACTCTAACATGGTAATCAGACAGTGAAGCACCAAGAGAAATAGCTTCCTCGATCGAGAGAGGGTCTCGACTAACCACGGCATCACGGAAAATCGTCGGTAATCCACGAATGTAATTTCGAATCCACGAGCCAAAGGAGTTACAAGGTGAGGTACTAGCAAGCTATGTTCCTTAAAACGGTTCGAGTAGGTTGAATTGTCAGCACCAATTTGTTTAAGCTCCCAAAACTCCGTCTCGAGCCTTTGTAGTTCATGCTCGAGACAAAACTCTCTCTTCATTGCATCCTTGAGTTTGTCCAAAGTCATAGCCAAAACTTCTTCAACACCGTGGAGGTCCTTATAAGAGTTCCACCATGTAAGAGCTCGTTCCTCAAAGACGCTCGATGCGAATCTAGTACACTTATCTTCCGGATATTCGCAGTGGATAAACTTGTTCTCCATTTGTTCAAACCAACGGAGGAGCTTAGTAGCATTCTCCTCACCAAGATAAGGAGGGGGTTTAGCACTTGTGAAGTTCTTGTAGTGGTAATTGTTTGGTGCAGTCGAATTAGCGGATCCATTGGAGTTGATATTTTGCAGCTGGGACACAATCTCAGGTAAAGCAGCAATGAACTCCTTAGTGATTCTGGTAGCCAGATGGCGATCATGAGGGGTTGACGAACGGTGATGATTACGACGATGAGATTGAGAAGACATTCTACGAGGATCAACAATAAAAAATGTGTGATATGACGGGTAAGTTGTATGGATAAGTTGATGTGAGATAATTAAGGAGTGTATCTAAATAAAATTGTGCCAGTGATGACCCGAGGATGAGTTGAGATTTAAAATAATGTGAATAATTTTCTTGAGATATTTAATTTAATAACTAATGTTTTGTGAAAATTTCAAAAGTAAAATGTTATTGGGTTGGGCTTTCAATGGGCTTCCCATGGTAGCTCAAGAACCCAATTTAAATAGCGAAACATGCTCAATGAGTTGGCCTCCCATGAGCTTTACATGACAATTTGAATGGCCCAACAAAATAAAACAACATAAAGTTGTGAATTGGCCTCCCTTGAGCGTTCCATGGCATTTTGATGGCCCAATTCAAATAACGTGTAATAAACAATTGAGTTGTTCAGCCTATGAGCGTGTACATGGCATTTAACTGACCCAACTAATTAACGAATTACCGAATCAATGGATTTGTTCGAACCATGAGCGTTACATGGCATTTAACCGACCCAACTAAATATCGAATCAACAAATCAAATACAAGTAGTTGGTGTATCTCGAGAACCACCCCGGACGATACGTTCCAACCCAAAAATCAAATCGAAAATAGTTTGAGAAATGAATAGTTGGAGTGCCCATGGATTTACATGGATTTTTCACCCAACTCGGCATTTAAAATAATTTAAAACACAATTTGAAAGTATAACCGTTTAGCCGGTTATGTTTACCACACAAGCGTTTAGCTGATTACAGGTACCACTTAAAGTTACGGTTGCACGACATTCGTCATACCCCCATGCTTCAAGGTTAAGGAGCAAAACAAAACACGGGAATTCTTAAGGAATTTCCCACAATAAAAAGCAATATACCAAAAATGAGAGAACTTAAAAATATTTTGAAATTGAGGCGTAACCTCGGAATTCGTGTGTGTGTGCAATATATAAATAAGATAAATACAATAAAATAATTAATCTATGCAAGCTATAAACAATTTTTAATAGCACATAAGGCAGTTCAGATAAGCACGTATAGGGTCATAAACATATTTCTAGGACAATTTCTAACGACCTATCTTATAACCTTCGGCTTTAATACCAATCTGTCACACCCCAACCTAAGGCGAAAATGTCGGGGCGTGATTTGATTGCTCACAGCTCGAAAATACTATCATATATAAAATGTGACAATATCTAATTAATTATTTTATTCAAATAATACACACATTATCCAATTATAACAAATAACTTACAAATATGAATACAAGCTCAAATAATATTTTCTTGTTTATATCCTAAGGTCTTGTTACGTGTCCAAACTTCAATCTTCAATACAAGCAACCTGAATATCCGTAGAAAATGGAGTTTTGTCAACAAACATGTTGAGTGAGTTTACCACCAATTTTTGACACCAAAAATAATAATAAATAAGAAAAATAGCAAAACGTAATAAATGCGGTAATGAAATCAAACCATGAGTAAATAAGTTGTCGATTAAACCATTGCCATGCGAATCGGGCGCCGGTAAATCAACCATAAGCAAATAATAATAAGATTGTTGCCAAGAGAATCAGGCGGTGGTCAATAATATGAGAACTCTCTCCAAGGGGATATGTCAAACGATTGCACATAAACAAGTAAGCACATAACATGTATATTTGATTAATCACACACAATTAAACGTTTGCTATTTTTGATATATGTGTGTGTGTGTGTGTGTGTGTGTAGTATGATATACGCATATGTCCCCAAAACATTTTAGAAAACTGAGTAAAATAGGAGAATGATAAAAGTCACCTTAGATTAAAGGCAAGTGAATATAATTAAGATAAACGAACTAAAGATTAAACGAGTCGTCCACTAGTAGATACAATAACTTGTAGATACAATAACTTGTTGCTCAATTTTCGTGATTTAGGGTCGATTAGGGAAAGATTTAGCATTAAACGAAGATCGAACTCAAAAATAGCTGATCTGACGGAGCTTCGAGTCGCGCGAAGGTGTAGTTATAGAAACAACTAGGCATCAGATCGATCAAAGCCTTAGCATCAGTAGAGGAATCGGTCTTAGAGTTCTCAAGAGTAGGTTTAGCATATTTACTAGGTAGGTTTCCAACTCTAACATGGTAATCAGACAGTGAAGCACCAAGAGAAATAGCTTCCTCGATCGAGAGAGGGTCTCGACTAACCACGGCATCACGGAAAATCGTCGGTAATCCACGAATGTAATTTCGAATCCACGAGCCAAAGGAGTTACAAGGTGAGGTACTAGCAAGCTATGTTCCTTAAAACGGTTCGAGTAGGTTGAATTGTCAGCACCAATTTGTTTAAGCTCCCAAAACTCCGTCTCGAGCCTTTGTAGTTCATGCTCGAGACAAAACTCTCTCTTCATTGCATCCTTGAGTTTGTCCAAAGTCATAGCCAAAACTTCTTCAACACCGTGGAGGTCCTTATAAGAGTTCCACCATGTAAGAGCTCGTTCCTCAAAGACGCTCGATGCGAATCTAGTACACTTATCTTCCGGATATTCGCAGTGGATAAACTTGTTCTCCATTTGTTCAAACCAACGGAGGAGCTTAGTAGCATTCTCCTCACCAAGATAAGGAGGGGGTTTAGCACTTGTGAAGTTCTTGTAGTGGTAATTGTTTGGTGCAGTCGAATTAGCGGATCCATTGGAGTTGATATTTTGCAGCTGGGACACAATCTCAGGTAAAGCAGCAATGAACTCCTTAGTGATTCTGGTAGCCAGATGGCGATCATGAGGGGTTGACGAACGGTGATGATTACGACGATGAGATTGAGAAGACATTCTACGAGGATCAACAATAAAAAATGTGTGATATGACGGGTAAGTTGTATGGATAAGTTGATGTGAGATAATTAAGGAGTGTACCTAAATAAAATTGTGCCAGTGATGACCCGAGGATGAGTTGAGATTTAAAATAATGTGAATAATTTTCTTGAGATATTTAATTTAATAACTAATGTTTTGTGAAAATTTCAAAAGTAAAATGTTATTGGGTTGGGCTTTCAATGGGCTTCCCATGGTAGCTCAAGAACCCAATTTAAATAGCGAAACATGCTCAATGAGTTGGCCTCCCATGAGCTTTACATGACAATTTGAATGGCCCAACAAAATAAAACAACATAAAGTTGTGAATTGGCCTCCCTTGAGCGTTCCATGGCATTTTGATGGCCCAATTCAAATAACGTGTAATAAACAATTGAGTTGTTCAGCCTATGAGCGTGTACATGGCATTTAACTGACCCAACTAATTAACGAATTACCGAATCAATGGATTTGTTCGAACCATGAGCGTTACATGGCATTTAACCGACCCAACTAAATATCGAATCAACAAATCAAATACAAGTAGTTGGTGTATCTCGAGAACCACCCCGGACGATACGTTCCAACCCAAAAATCAAATCGAAAATAGTTTGAGAAATGAATAGTTGGAGTGCCCATGGATTTACATGGATTTTTCACCCAACTCGGCATTTAAAATAATTTAAAACACAATTTGAAAGTATAACCGTTTAGCCGGTTATGTTTACCACACAAGCGTTTAGCTGATTACAGGTACCACTTAAAGTTACGGTTGCACGACATTCGTCATACCCCCATGCTTCAAGGTTAAGGAGCAAAACAAAACACGGGAATTCTTAAGGAATTTCCCACAATAAAAAGCAATATACCAAAAATGAGAGAACTTAAAAATATTTTGAAATTGAGGCGTAACCTCGGAATTCGTGTGTGTGTGCAATATATAAATAAGATAAATACAATAAAATAATTAATCTATGCAAGCTATAAACAATTTTTAATAGCACATAAGGCAGTTCAGATAAGCACGTATAGGGTCATAAACATATTTCTAGGACAATTTCTAACGACCTATCTTATAACCTTCGGCTTTAATACCAATCTGTCACACCCCAACCTAAGGCGAAAATGTCGGGGCGTGATTTGATTGCTCACAGCTCGAAAATACTATCATATATAAAATGTGACAATATCTAATTAATTATTTTATTCAAATAATACACACATTATCCAATTATAACAAATAACTTACAAATATGAATACAAGCTCAAATAATATTTTCTTGTTTATATCCTAAGGTCTTGTTACGTGTCCAAACTTCAATCTTCAATACAAGCAACCTGAATATCCGTAGAAAATGGAGTTTTGTCAACAAACATGTTGAGTGAGTTTACCACCAATTTTTGACACCAAAAATAATAATAAATAAGAAAAATAGCAAAACGTAATAAATGCGGTAATGAAATCAAACCATGAGTAAATAAGTTGTCGATTAAACCATTGCCATGCGAATCGGGCGCCGGTAAATCAACCATAAGCAAATAATAATAAGATTGTTGCCAAGAGAATCAGGCGGTGGTCAATAATATGAGAACTCTCTCCAAGGGGATATGTCAAACGATTGCACATAAACAAGTAAGCACATAACATGTATATTTGATTAATCACACACAATTAAACGTTTGCTATTTTTGATATATGTGTGTGTGTGTGTGTGTGTGTGTGTGTGTGTAGTATGATATACGCATATGTCCCCAAAACATTTTAGAAAACTGAGTAAAATAGGAGAATGATAAAAGTCACCTTAGATTAAAGGCAAGTGAATATAATTAAGATAAACGAACTAAAGATTAAACGAGTCGTCCACTAGTAGATACAATAACTTGTAGATACAATAACTTGTTGCTCAATTTTCGTGATTTAGGGTCGATTAGGGAAAGATTTAGCATTAAACGAAGATCGAACTCAAAAATAGCTGATCTGACGGAGCTTCGAGCCGCGTGAAGGTGTAGTTATAGAAACAACTAGGCATCAGATCGATCAAAGCCTTAGTTGTTTCTACTCAAAGGTGTCACCGCCACAAAATCGGTTCTCATTCAAGTTCTTTATCTCTCAAATTGAACCGAGGACTTATAAAGAAGGTTAACTGAAGAGAGTTGGGTTAATGCTATGCTAGAAGAATTGTAGTAGTTCGAGGAACTAGGAGTGTGGAAGCTTGTGGACTTACCCAAGGATGAGAAACATATTAATACGAAATGGGTATTCAAGTGCTAGCGAGATGAGAATGGCATAATCGTATGGAACAAAGATCGGTTAGTCGTTCTTGGGTTTAATTAAAGAGATGGAATCGATTATAACAAAGTTTATACACCGCATGCGAGACTAGAAGCTATTTCGATCTTTCTAGCCTTTGCATCTTGGAAGGGTTTCAAAGTCTACCAGTTAGATGTCAAGTATAGTTTTATCAATGGGAGACTTAATGAAGAAGTCTATGTGGGACAACCACCGGGGTTTATCGATCCGATCCATAAAGCCAAAATGTACTTACATGATAAAGCTTTATACGGACTTCATCAAGCCCCGAGTGCTGGGTAAGAAATGTTTCCCAACACCTGTTAGACAACGGCTTTATTCGAGGAACCATTTATGCGCTAAAAGTAGTTATAAAATTATTAACTAAAATTAAGCTAATCTAAACACTAAGTAATAATTCTAGACTCTTAACTTAACTAAAATTATTAACCGGCAAGTGAACTGGTCGACTCTAGTACATCTAGGTAAGTCCGGATATCGAACCCAAGAGACTCTTTAAATTACATGAAAATTAGCTAATTAGATTCGACTGACTGACACTACTATTTGTTTATTTGTTTTAGGGGGTTTTTAATTAAAATACTAAGATTAAACTATTTTTATAAACTAATTAAGAAAAACAAGTAAATTAAACGAAAGATAATTTTGTTGATTTTAAATCAGAAGATGATGAAAAACTACCTAGGCTAGAATCCCCTAAGTTTTAGTTGTTAATTAACCATGAAAATATTTTGTTACGAGACCGGAATTGTAAAATAAATGTTTAAAAGAAAACCCGAACAGGACCACTGACCCATCTCAAGAAGACACCTATGGTTTCTAATAAGTTTTAACATATATCAGTTTTAAAAATCAAGTTTCCTTACGGTCACCTAATTGATTACGAACAAGTTCCTTATAATGAAATCCTACCTCACCACGCGGAAATCAAAGGCGATTTAATATACTTAATTGACACGATAGACAAAATTAACCAATCAAACCTAGACGAACTCCTCACGAAGAACTAAATCTAGTAAGCTTGATCAACAAAGACCTATCACTAATCTAGCACCTTACAACTATTTAGATTAGTAGCACACTTAGATTTATTTGATTAATAATTAGTATTCCAATGATCTTATTGCAACTCAATCATAAACTAGTCAAAAACACATAGTAGATGACTTAATAGCAACCTATTCTATGATAAACAATCACCAAGACAACTATGGAATAATAAAAACTCATCAAATAATCCTAAACACACATATGCATCAACTCAATATAATTAAACTTTTTACCAGTTCATAAAACCATAACTTCTAATAAATCCCGAGTCAATATCAAACTTCAACAAAGGTTCATGTGACATACCACATCAGTTGGGAAGGATAACAAAGCCTTCTTTATAAGGAGGTGGATACATTTACCATCATAACGCGTTTTGGGCGCTTAATGGTAGTGGATGAGAGGAGAACTCCACAGTTAAGCATGCTCTGGTGGAAGTAGTATCAGGATGGGTGACCTCCTGGGAAGTCTCCACCAGGGCAACCAAAAGCAAATCCGTGAGGCGATGGTTGTACGTCCCGGCCAAAGCGGACAATATTATGGTGCGGCGGTAGCTAGGCTGTTATAGTTCATTATACCTAGATAGTGTATGAATTTAGCCAAAAATTGTAAAATCTAACACATTAACGTTCAAAGAATCATGGTGAAAATAAATGAAAACAGAAGAAAATAGATGATAAAACCCGTTATCTTCGTCGTCCACGAACTAATCAGCTTTTTTGCCCAGAAATCTATATAAACACCTCTAAGCTTAACCCTAAGCTTACCCTACAAACCAGAACCAAATTTAGAGATTCCTAGAGCTTAGGATTGCGTGTTTTGGCGAGTCATTTTTCCTAGAGCTTAGGATTGCATGTTTTCCCGATAAGTATCATCATCTCCCATTTAAATGAAAAAAATCAAATTTGAAGGGACATTTTTACAAAGCTTTTTTTTTTTATTTTTTTTTAGTATAATTGAAATACAAATTAAACACATGTGTTCCATCCCCACACTTAAAATTTGCATTGTCTCCAATGCAGGAATAGAAACATGACTCAAACTATTAAAATCAAAACCTAAAAATATTAAAATAAAAAAAAAAGTAAAAAAAGACCCTAAAATAAAAATATAAAACAAAGTACAAAGGAAAAGACTTAAGTGGTAATACATGAGACTATCAATGTGTCGGTCTATTTCCGAGAATGCTCTCCTTACCGACCTCTCACTGATTGTTGTAAGTCATTCTCTCATTTCTGAACGGACATTGCCACTCCTCTTGACATACCTAAGCGACAACACAATAGAAAATCTAGAAAAATAAAGCTTACTTAGGTGTCCGGAAAACATCACATCCAACTCCATCCGTCCCAACCTTACAGGTTTAGAATAATAATTATACTATAGACCAACGAAAATAAAAACATCATAAAAGAAAAATAAAACATAAAAGTAAAAGAATACAATCTCCCCAAGCTTGCAAGGACGTCCCCAAACTTAGTCTTCATCATCTTCCTCTTCCTCACTCTACTAAAATGTATGATATGGCTCAGCATTCTCGAACTCATGTGACCCCAGCCCATAAAATGGTGCATTATAACCATACCCAAGACCATAACCATAACTTCCCGAACCACCCGGGACACTCAACCCACTCGTCCCCGGCACATGCTGCTATCAAAGATGATCGGGCAAACCAATATTCAAACATGTCATTAAGTGCCTTAATGTAGCATCCTGCATTTTCTGATTTTCTCTCATCATTTGTCTCAACCGCTCACATTGCTTGGTCATATAGCTCCTCATCTGGTCAAAACCTGACTCCATCTGGTCATATAAAGAATCTAATGCAAGTACCTCGGGACGTGGCTCCCAAACCGAAAATTGCCTACTCGGCCTCTCCAGTCGATGTAAACGCCTTTGATGTCATGGGGGAAGTTCGGCTCTCATAGCCGTAGTGACCTAAGAATCTGGTGGTGGGAGTTCTTGTGGACCCAACCTAGCTCCTTCCCATGCCAACGGATCATGGGGATTTAAAATCCTGACCAATCTCAACTCCTATATACTGACAAACTCAATCGCGGGCCCTTTCTTCAAATATTCCGATTTAAACTTTGCCAAAAACCCAATTTTTTTTGCTAGGAATGTTACATGCGGGCCCATATCCAACTTTGATCACTTTTGTGTACCTCCCCATCTCGCCCGATGAAACAGCCATGCTAATACACTTGCCAGATTAGCCGGCCTTTGCTCAACCATAACCAACAAACAGAGCATATCCAACGAATTAATTTTGTTCTCACCTGAACATCGTCCGATTAATATTGTGGTCAAAATCTTGTGGATGTACCGTAGAACCGGGCCACAAATATCTAAAGCAACCATCCTCCCCGAAAATGGAGAAACCACAATCTTCTCCCAAAAAGCGACCAAATCCGCACTCGATAAACTCGCGGGCCTCGAGTGTTTGAACGCACCCCTCAGACTTGTATGAAAATCTAGCGAGTTAACTTCATTTTGGGTGTAAAAACCGCTCGCAACCCCAAGCTCTGTTATCGTCATCTGGTACGTTTTTCGGCCCAACGAAATTGAAACCGTGTTTGGCTTGTCGATATTTCTGTGTTTATACTAAAACATACAAAAAAAGTCGAGTGTCAATTCATTATATTGCGAGTCCATTAAACATAACATCGCCATAAATTTTGGACCCAACAACTCCTAGATCCGTCCCCTTTGACCAATATCATTCAGCACACACCAATCAATCGTTTTAAAAGAGAGCAAGTCTAAACCGATAAGATTATCCAACTTATCATGTCCTCAAAATCGTCAGCAAAACGGAGCAATGCACTTTCACGAATTTCTTTACTTTTTCTCTTTAGGGGTACCACTTCTTCTCTATAATTAATAACTCTCTTTTTCGATTTGAAATCACAGCTTCCTCATGTTCGTCTTGTGGACGCGATACCGGACCTCTTCTTCTTTTCGCCACCCCATGCGAAGAACCTTCTTCGAACATCTTGAATAACACAAATAAACAAATGGAGAAAGTCAATATCCAGGTACAAAATAATTAAGACTGAACTCGTCCGAATGGAGATTAAATACGAATGAGCGGTCTTTTTATCAAATAAAGTTTAACGGATACTCAAAACTTTAAAACAAAGTTAAACAAACTAACCGACAATTACAACATTGACTCAATGTATACCTCCCCCCCCCCCCCTTCGCATTTTAATTGTCCTAATTAAGCCTAAGTGCCATAAAAACCGAACATTGAGGCACAAAGGAACAGAAAACCAAAATATATGATTTTATATAAAAAATTTGTTTTCCAAAATAGTAACCGACAAGCAACAATGTTCAATAATAAACTAATACTTTTTTTACCAAAATGCAAGCATTAACACCCAAACCGGCTCAACCGCACCCATATATAAACTTTGCAAAACCAAACCAAACCACCCGCAACCAAAAATGTAACAATTAATCTAAACCAACCCATCCCGTCAACCAAAAATTAAATGCTAGCTAAGTCCAACCCGACACCAAAAACCCGCAAACAAATTCAAAGAAATCATAGCTTAATGTTGAAAATAGAAGGAATATGAAGCAAAAAATTCAGAATACAAAGTGGTGAATGTGACTTTATTGGTGAAGATTAGATGAAAATTGATGGTGAGATATGTTTAAATAATGATAGTGATTAGGAGGTTTAATTTGGAGAAAAAATGGTGGATTTGGTGAAAATTGGGGTAGGGTTTCGAGGGTTTGGGGAAGAAGGTGAAAGGGATTTGAAAAAAAGAATGAGTGAAAGTGAAATAATATATTAAAAAAAATTCTGAAATGTTGGTCATGAAAAATGCCGCGCCGCGCGGCCAGGCTTTCACCCCTGGTCACGTGGTGCGGCTTGGGGTGTTCCTGAGGGCGCTGCGCGACGTTGATGTACTCCCCTAATCGCACGACACGACGATGAGTATTTTCCATCGAGTTTTTGAATTTGAAGCCTGTTTTTGCGTTAGAAAAATTTATGGAAATCTACCAAGTGTTCTTTTGCCAATTTTAAGTCATTTTTACGTGTTCTTTCATGAGTCCACAATAATCTTCAATTCACTACTATCTCATTCCATTCCCTATATACACTCTTCTATGATGAATCACCACCGAACACACCATTATTAAACTTTTGTGCTTATTGTGCTTGATTCATTAATAATCAATCAACCATTTTCACAATCCAAACAAATGGGAAATACCACAAACATATAACCCCATTTCTTCTCTCCAAAATCAAGATTTGAATACTCTGGGTATAAGTATTTGCAGCGTATAAGAGACAATAACGTGTATGTTCATATATCAACGTGTAAGTCTAGTATGCAAGCATATCTTATGCGCTGCATAAATTTGCATGAACCATATGATCTTATAAGCGTGTAAGTACTTATACATTGACATTTCAATGTGTAAGTTATGCGGAGAGGGTTATGTGGCGTATACATTTTTACATGGAAGTTATGTGCTGCATAAGTTGTCAGAAAGGGTTATAACTCGTATAAGTTATACGTTGCATAGTTTATGCACCGCATAAGTTTATTTGAATGTTTTTGACAATTTTTTTGTGGGATAAGGATGATGGAATGATCTGACTTTTAAGTATGTTGTTCAACACCAAGAATATAATAATATGTGAAGTTTTGGTGAAGTTTGAACGGCTACATCTTCTGGAATGATCAAAAATGTGTATAAAAGAGATGTTTTTGAGCTTTTCTTGGTAGATCATGAGTCAAATGGCTTTGATACCAATTAAAAGTTCAATCAAGGATCATCAAAGTAATGTATACGAGCATCCATGATTTGATATACCTTGCGACGCTATGAGCGGAAATCATAACAAAGTAAAAAACATGTAAACTTCTCTTTAATCTCATCTTTTGGTTGAATCCCAGAACCACGAGCCGAGCTTTGTTTCATACGATGATTCCATCCTCGTTGCGCTTGCATTTAAACACCCATTTGGTGTTGATCTGCTTCTTGTTTTCAGGCAAGTCGACGAGTTTCCAAACACCCAGTTTTTCAAACTACAGCAGCTCTTCTTGCATAGAATTGACCCAACTTTCTTCAGTAAACGCCTCTTTATACGTTTTGGGTTCAATCTGTGTGATAAAACATTCAAACGAGAACTTGCTCTACATTGGGGACACACTTGTATAGAAACAATGGCGGCTCTGATCAATTTAACGCCCTGTTTGTAACCCCATGTTTAGATAACCGATAATGTTCTCCTCAAGATGATGTGACAAAGTCTTTGGCATGACATCAGTGGACACCATCACATCATGTTGAAGATTGGTTAAATTTTCTTCGACAGACACTTCGTTTGAACTAGGAGATATTGCATCAATCAATTCCTCAGAATCTTCGCCATCGTCATCGAAGACCGGAGTTGTCTCAAGTATAGCATCAGGTTGGACAGAATCAGGGACATTTATTGTTAAAGCATCTTCAAAAATCGTATCCTCCAGAAGTTTGAAGCTTTTCCAGAGACTTTCATAATCAAATAACCATGAATCTTCAGTTCTTTGGGTAGGAGGTGTATAACGTTGTCAATCAACATTTTGCGCTTGACAATCCGGTGTTGGCTAGTTAGATATGCACGTCGAAGTGGACAAGCATACCCCACAAAGAAACCCTCGACTGACTTAGGACCAAATTTCCCATTAGGCTCAAGAACAGTGCAGGGCGACCCAAATGGTTCAAGCCACTTCAAATTCAGTTTTCGCCTATTAAGAAGCTCGAAACAAGTCTTCCCGAATCTTTTTACTGTCAAAACGTGGTTGAGTGTGTAACATGCTGACACCACAACTTCGGTCTAAAAACTAACAGATAGCTTTGAATATGCAAGCATGGTTCGAGCAGTCTCTATTGAAGTTTGATTCTTTTGTTCAGCAACCCCATTTTGTTGTGGAGTGTAGGGTGCACTAAATTCATGAAGAATCCCACGCTCATTACAATACTCCAACATTTTGTTGTTCTTGAATTATGTCCCATTGTTGCTTCGAATTCTATGGATCAGCAGAGTATACAATGTCTCCGACTTCTTGAACAGAATCATGAGGTAGTCAAGTGTCTCATCCTTTGTATCCAAAAACATCACCCATGAGAATCGTGAATAGCCATTAGTAACCACTAGGCAGTAGAGTTCGCTAGTGATGTAAAACCCCAACCCGAATAGGGCTGACATGTCACAATGTACGTAGGTATACAGAGGCTAAAGACATAATTCCACAAGATAGTAATCTTCATAAGCATCCTAATACTTTATTATTCCACTCTTTCCATTTTGCCCAAAGTAATTTGTGAACCTATGGGAGGGAAAAGTTTATAAAATGAGCCGAATGCTCAGTATGGATAAAAGGCTCAAACAAAATAAAAGATAAAGATAACACATTATGAAGATATACAACATAAAGTGATATAATGCAAGACAAAGCAAGTCATAAAATAAATCATATCTTACGGAAGATATCCATGAGCTAAAACCATATAACATACCAATGGGGCTACATAGTCCTGCAAAACTATGCACCCAAAATAGTGTGATGGGGTGTTGGCATACACTCAGCCATCCACAGACATAGGATACATATCTATATAACCTAGGATTAATCCATACGCCTCCTAATATCTGTGGGCCGCACTGGCCCTTAAGAGACGGCGCGAACTAATCTCTCCGTCACAGAAGGAGCACACAACATCGATGCCACAATATTGTGCCTATGGGACACTCCACAGGAAGCGTATAACTCAGGGTACCAGAGTACAAACAAATCAAGTAATGCAATTAAAGTAAAAAATGATAACAACAATATATATATATTTACAATATAATAAGTTCAGCAAATGCAAGTAGCACGCTCAAAGTACAAACAGTATCAACAAATATCTATACAGTGTAATAAGCAACGAAACATGCGATATTGAGTACAGACTAAAAAAAATTATCGAATGCATACAATATCAATCTAATTTTGAGTCCAAATGACCGTAACCGGATCATGAAGCAAAAAAATCTAGATCCGATTTATATTCCAAAGATGTTTAGGAGTTCCAAAAGAATGCGAAACAGAAACGTGGTTTTAGCAATCGAACACGTAAATAACTAGAGGAGGGTAAGAATTCGTACCTTTTTAGAAGTTGGAATTATTTACGAAAATAAAATATCTGTTAATCAATGTTAAAAACCTCAGTCACGGAAATGAACAGATAAGAAAAGTGGGTGTCACCGGAAAATCGCGTAATGCTGGCTGAAAGTTTCAATGGATCTCCTGGTGGTTGACGGAGGTGACACGCAGTTGAGTTTGCAACGTCGCTGCTATTCACCGAAATGCATACACTTCTCATTGGAAAAGAATGCGGTAGAGAGAAGTGAGCCAGGTTGATTGTAATGAGGTCTCCTCTTACTTTATAGGCGAAGGGAATCGGTTGATCAGAAGCTCGATAATATTGGGCGGTTATTTCAGTCATCTTGTAGGCGGCAGTTGCAGGAAGTGGTCAGACGACGTGTGGCAGGCGACTTGCACCCAATTATGTTTCTTTCTTTTTTTTTAAAAAAATTTCAATATTATAGTTTACTTAGATATGTTAAACGAGCTGACACATGCATGCCATATATAAGCATTGTATTAACATTCTATACATATTCATCATTCCTGTATCGAAATTCATTTCTTTCAGTGTATTATTATTATTATTATTATTATTATTATTATTATTATTATTATTATTATTATTATTATTATTATTATTATTATTATTATTTGTTAGCTTTCCATGCACTCTTATATACGCATAATTATCAATGTACTTTTTTTTTCCTTTCTTTATTTAATTATTTTTGTCACTTTATTAGCATGTTATCAATTATAATCACAATTATAATTATCGACGCTTATATTTTCTGGATACTTCAAGTGCGTGCGAGGCGTGGTGAGACAATCAGTAAACAAAAATTTTCATAATATGGTTCATCTAATTAGTTTAAGAGATAGGGAACGTATTTTTAATCTACACCAATGATCCCGTTCATGAAATGTAACTCTTGAGTCGATAATAAGCCTTGGTCAGAATTCATGAAACAACTAGAAGCCTTCGTTGTTGATGTTGTTGTTATTATTATTATTATATTATTTTAGCTAGGGTTTTTTTTATATTATTTTAAGGTTTTTTTTAATATTTTAATATTACTATGTAATCATGTATTAGTTATCATTGGATTTTAAGTTATATTAATATCATATTCCTAACAATATTCATATATTATTATTATTTTTTTTTTTTGTTACTTTTACGGGTATTTCAACTATTACCCACTTAAAAGAAAATTTCGTCCTTGAAATTTGTAGGTTAGAACACGGATAATCAGGGAAGGAACAGAAACATAAATTCTCACAACACATATTCGAATACAAGGTTGACAGTTACTTGGACTAAAGGTGAAACTTTATAATCCTAAACATTTGGAGGGACGCTAATTTGCATATTAGGAACCCAGAAAGCACACATTTGTAACTGTAATTCACAATTATCAATTACCTTATAACTGTATCCTAATGGTTTCCTATAATGCATCTTAATGACCTATTCAGTCCTATAGTGGATTGGCGGTGATTTTTATCTTACATCTTAACAATGGTTTTGGTTGTTTCCCCATATAAGGATAATAATGGACAACTGGAGGGCTATCGATACTTAAATCACCTACTAAGATGTTAGCCACAACCAAGAATCTAGCACAACCTTGCACGATTAACTTCTTGATTCTTAGCATAGTACGATATTGGATTTCCTAATAGACAAAACAGGGTTTCGAAGATGACGTGTCAGAAACAATAGTCAAAAGTAACACGATACTAATTCGATCAACTTCAACTAGAGGGTAACGTTGATGGCGCTCATACGCTACAGAAAAAAAAACATCATATGTATACCCAATAATTGACTTCATGACGTATAAATCTTGTTTTGAAATTATTCTCCTTGCGTTAATTATCACAATAACTAAATGTATTTCGATTATGAAAGTAGTTAGATGCACAAAATAAAATAAATTTACAATCAACGAGGTTGGTCATGTATCGCCTTCTATATTTTTAGTTCAAGGGTATCGCTTATAATAAAAGGCATTATGGCATATTCATTATAAATTATAAATCTTGTTTATATACAAAATTTGGTGTTTAGATAGAAATTATTAATTTGATGACTTAAAAAAATAATTAAAGCAATAACGTGTTTTAAAATTTCATTTCTTGCAAATGAATGTTTAAAGTTTTGAAAGTTAAAAAGTTAAAGAAACTTTGTAAAATAATTCGTCGATCTTAAAGAAAAGAAAACGTTCAATAGAGTTGAGTTAAGAAATTAGAGGAGGTTTATATATGGGGAGTACAAGAAGTTTGGCAAGGGGTTCAAAGTTCATCGAGGGTTCAGAAGTTTAGCAAGCCATTCAAAAGTTCAATAGAGGCTTAGGAAATTCAATATGTGGTTTGTAATTGTCCAGAAACAATATGCACTAACTAGAAAATTCAGATTTTAATTTCATGGTTCATAATTTAACTAGTAAATCAATATTTTAAATAGAAACTAATAATAATAATAATAATAATAATAATAATAATAATAATAATAATAATAATAAAACATGTATATAAAAGAATACAATTTCTTTTGGCATTATTTTATTGGGTGCTCTTAATTATAACTATTTGTTAAACGAATATTAAACCTTTTAGACTAGTTAGCATTGTCATTATTACAAACTCGCATCGTTATAATTATTATTACTATAAGTATTACTACATAATTATTCCAAATGCTAACAATATAGGATTCGGAAATACCTTAGCCAATTATAATAGTGAGGACTTATCAAAGGTATTGAATAAGTAAATATATACAACTTGTATTAAACTTGTCTCATGAAAGCATTTCGGTAATCAAAGTGCATGAAGGTAAAGCCTTTATGATATGGGGTTTGTCCAAATAGTATTGGTATACAGTAATTCAGAATAATATCGGTTATAAGTTAATCAGAACAAAGTGGTAACAGCATGTCATAACAGTATCGGATAAGACAAAACAATTAAAATAGTAAATAATTGTGGTTCAAAAAAACACAATAAAACATTTATGTTTATATATTGGTAAAGTGGTTTAGGTTAAGTTATTGTTGAACGGCAATGGAAGTAAAATACTCACGGCATATAACGGTGTAAACATTTACGGTAAAAAGTATGCTAAAATAGATGACATAGTCATCCTCTCTCTGATTATACCCAAGAACATCTAATCAAGCCATGTTCCTCACAATCCCGTTCTCGTCCCTCTTGCACTTAAACACCCACTTCATGTTGATTTGTTTCTTGTTTTCCAGCAAGTCAACGAGATTCCAGACCCCGAGCTTTTCAAAATGCATTAATTCTTCCTGCATTGCATTTACCCAGCTCTCTTTGGTTAAGGCTTCTTTGTATGTCTTCGCTTCTATTTGAGAGATGAAACATTTGAATGAGAACCGGATTTGTAATGATGATACACTCGTGTAGAAACACCGAAGGCTCTGGTCGATTTGACGTCGAGTTTGGACCTCAGTGTTCAAATCACCGATTATATTCTCTTCTGGATAATAAGACAACGTCTTAGGCATGACATCGGTAGAAACTGACATGTCAGTTTGTAAATTATTAACATTCTCATCTACAGACACTTCACGTGATAACGGAGAAATAGCCTCGATTAACTCCTCATCTGTTTCACCATCATCATCAAAAACGGGTGTAGTCTCAGGTACAGTATCGGTCGGGATTGGATTTGGGACATTTTGAGGAACAGCAACAAAAAGAGCTTCTGGTGTTGATACATTGACTGAATCTTCAGATAACTGTTGTTGATATAACATGGCGATACTATCTTCTGATAAAGTCTCCTCAGGGAGTCTAAAACTCTCCCAAAGGCTATCATAATCGAACAACCAAGAAACTCCAGGTCGTTGGGTAGGTGGAGTGTAACGCTGACAATCCACATTTTTTACTTGCACGATTCTGTGGAGACTAGGAATGTAGACACGTCTAAGTGGACTAGCATACCCCACAAAGAATCCTTCAACCGACTTGGGACCAAATTTTCCTTGGTTCAAGAACAGTATATGTCGATCCAAACAGTTCAAGCCACTTGAGATTTGGTTTACTTCGATTAAGTAGCTCAAAAAACATTTTCCCGAACTTCTTCACAGTAAGAACACGCTTAAGAGTATAACAAGCCAAGGCCACTACATCGGTCGAAAAATTAACTAGCAACTTTGAATATGTAAGCATGGTCCGAGCTGTCTCAATCAAAGTCCGATTCTTTCGTTCAGTGAACCTGTTTTGTTGTGGAGTATAGGGTGCGCTAAACTCATGAAGAATCCCCCGTTCGTTACAATACTCCAGCATCCGCTTGTTCTTGAACTCAGCCCTGTTGTCGCTTCGAGTTCGACAAATCGGCAAATTGTACAATGTCTCGAGTTTCTTGAATAGAACCATCAGGGAATCAAACGTCTCATCTTTGGTATCAGAAAACATAACCCAAGAGAATCTTGAATAATAATCAGTAACGACGAGGCAATAGAGTTCACCCGTGCTAAGTTGATACATACACCGGACCAAATAGATCCATATGCAGACGCTTAAACGGTAAGTTGATGGAGTTGATCATCTTCTTCCGATAAGGTTTCTTCATTTACTTACCCTTCTTACATTCTAAGCAATCTTCGTTCAAATGGAAACTCCTCAAATTAACCCCTCGACTAGATTATTTTGAACCAAATGAGATCATCTTCCTCATGCTTATATGTCCCATCCGAAGACGCCACAAGAAGGACTCCCGCTCCGATGCTTTTGAAATAAAACATTAAGCGTTTGATGAAGACATCGACGCAGTGCTCATGTTTAGAGGATAGAAATTGTTCTCACGAGGAGCACGCATCAAAATCCAATCGTCGAGAATCTTGAAACCCAGTTTCAAGATAAGACATTCCTTGTCGGTAAGTGTGTCGAGAAACTCTTACTACAAATTTGGGATATACTGAGTAGATTTTTCTCCAACTCTGATATGTAGTTCACTTTGTCGAACGTCACGTTTCCATTTGCAGTGTGCCTTCACCCACAATCTGACCTCCTTGGTTACCATCAAAACCGACATACCCACTATGAAAAGATCTAACATTCTCATGTAGGTGTAGGGTACCCGTCATGTGCCTCGAGGCTCCACTATCCATTATCCAACGTGAGTCGTGGGATCATGGAAGCCCCTTCACAAAAAGCTAACGGTTTAGTGAAACAATGAAACCCAAGCCTTCTTGGTCTTGGGTTGTTTAAACTTCTTAAACATCTTAACATCTTCTGTTTCTGATTCACTTGATAATGAATCACAACTAGACACGTGTGATTCAGTATCAGATTTCTTGTCATCTTCAAAACTTGGTGGTGTAGTGTTTGAAACTGGTTTAACCACCCAGTTTTGACCAACATTCTTCTTTTTGATATAAAAAATGGATGGTCTAGACTTAGAACATTCAGTTTTGTCACACCCACTTTTTACAACCTAGTCTCTCTTTAAAATCCTAACTGGCTTGGATTTTAAAGCAACAGATGGTTTGTTAACATGCCCTAGGCCTGGTTTCTTAGAAATAACCCTCTGAGGCTGAACGTGATCGTGCTTCAACCTATTTGGACAAGCATAGAACACATGTCCAATCTCATTGCAATTGAAACACCGCCTCCGATCAACAAATTTGTTGACCTAAGGTGTTGTCTCAGCATGCTCACGTTTCGCTTTTAGCCGATAAAACTCTTGATTAGTTTGGTTTCGGAAAATTGCTTCTTTTTCCAACTCAGAAGTCACTCCTTTGACCAATACAATCTTATTAGCCTTTTTTGATTTGGTAACTCTATGAGATTGCTTATTATAGAAACTTGTTTTTATAAATCTGTTAGAGTTACCAATATTATCATTTTCCAACAGATTAACCTTAGTAGGTTGTTCGGTTAATATAGATTCAGCAACTTTTATTCTAGTTGAACGATCACAACCAGAACTATCATTTTCAACAATTTCAGAAACATTGATAGAATCATCAACAGGCACAGTCGAATCATGGAGTGGAGGTTTAACTTCCACGTTCATTGCCTTTTTGAAATCCTTAGGTTTCTTAGGAATGTAAGCATCCCACATTGGTGGCGGAACCATATGATAATCCACAGACGATTTATTGTTCTCGGTCACATCATTCTCAGATTTTGAAGGCTTTTTAGGCATAATGTGATCCAGGACATGTGTTGAAGCAGCATAACTGATTAATTTCAGATTGACTCTTTCAGTCTCAATCTTAAGTGTTTGCAACTCAAGTTTGAGAGGTGCATTCTCATCCATGTGCTTATTAATGGCAATTTGTTTATCTTCGGCCGTGTGTTTAAGCATTAAGATGGTCTTTTCATCTTATAGGATTTTTCTCACAGCTTCTTTTCACACGATTGAATTTTATCATATGCTTCTTTAACATATTTCTAATCTAGTAAAGCATTATCATAGTGTTTTTTAATTTCTCTTATCTCTAATTCTTTGAATTCACACTCATCGCAAGGTAATTCACACTTTTCACACAAAGCATTTAAAGATTGTACTTGATTGGCCATGAGTGCATGCTCAACTAGTAATATTTCATCAATTGAAAACTTAGATTCTTCATCAATCACTTCTTCAACTTTTCCATCAACCTTATCATCATTACTTTCCATCTCAACTGATTCATCCTTAACCTCCATAGCAGCTGATTTATCCTTATCTTCCTCTTCGAAGTTTATTTTGCCAAACGGTACTTCCTTAACATTGAACCATCCTGCAAAACGTTAAACACTATCAGGAGGAAATAAAGAAGTAAGGTAATCAGATGGAACCAGATATATTTTGTCATATGTGTGTGGCAAATCATCATCTGAATCCTCAGTTTGAACAGCTTCAACTTGATCATCGGTAAAATTCCTATCATCCTTTTTGTCCTCAGTCACAAACACATTCTCATTTAACCCCATATCCTTAACCTCATCACATACATCCTTGTCATCACTCACAACCATATCCACCAATTCAATTTCGACCACTTTGAACACCAGTTCAATCTTAACCTGTTCATCACATTACAACCCAGATTCTTCAACAGCCTCAGCCACATTACCTTGGAACACCGTGTTCCGGTTAAAACCCCCCACTTACTTGTGATGTAGCTGCCTTTTGTTAGATGCCTCAGTGTGCTTCTTTCCTTTGGAAGATTCGGCTTCACTTTGCGTGGGACGATGATAAATTGCTTGCTTGTAATATTCCCTTTCGAATTGATTCGCCCCATTATCATCAACAATCTTGCTTGTATATTCTCGTTTAAAGTGCCCTTTTTCTTTACATCTGAAACAACGAAACTTGGACTTGTCAAATTCAACCTTTGATGGTGAACCCTCAAGCACATTCTTGTCAGTGGTCTCCTTCAAACGTTGAGCTCTACGAATGACACTAGCCATGCACCATCTGATATCAATCATTTCCATCTCTTCGGGTTCAATCTGGTCATAATCTTCCTTCGTCATGTTGTAGTTACAAATCCTCCCAGCAACTAAACATTAATATGATTCCAAAACAGACCCGAGAAATGCCATGTTCTCTTTGACTATCTCAGTAGTCATGCCACTCGTATTCTTGATGTTCACCGCAATGTTACATCAAAGTAAGTCAGGGTCAGATGCTTGTCAACTTGAAGATGCTTGAGAAACAGGGATGGCGCCAGAACAACTGCTACTATACTATGGTGTAGCAGGCACATTACTCACGAAGGCTTGTCCTGTAGGTTCTGCATAGAAAGCTGTAGAATCTTCGGACTATATGAAACCACATATTGAGAACTCTTGTAATAGGGTCCAATGTCCTAAGAAACAGCAGTACTCTTCATGTTTTCTTTCTTTCTCAATTCCAACTCATGAGCTTCAAGCTTCTCAATGAATCGTGCTAGGTTCAGACGAGCATAAGCAACAAGATTGGATTGCTGAATCATAATGAAGGTGCCCCACTCCTCAGGTAAAGCATCAGTAAGCTTATCAATGTATTCATATTCAGGCTTGTCAATCCCTAGCCTCTTCATTTCATTTACAATATGGCAATATATTTCCATAAGCTGTGCAAACTCTTCACCTCACTTGGGTTAATATATCAAACTCTTTCTTAAGCAATGTCATCTTGCTTTTTCTCATATCAGGATTACCTCTGTCCTTGTTCAACAGGGCTTGCCAAATGGAGTAACAAGACCCAATGTGTTGTAATAGCTGGAAAATCTCCGCCTTGATTGCCTGTTGGAATAAGTTCAACATTTTCTTCTCTTTCAAGAAAGCATTTTTATCACGTTCTTCAATTTGAGAAAGCCTATAGTTGCTTCCATTCTCATTCTTGGGAATTATGTATTCCTCTTCAACAGCAGTCCATGTCTTATAATTCAAGGCTTGAACATAGGTTTCGAATTTGTCAGCCCATGATGGATAGTCTTCCATCCTAAGTAGCTTCGGTGGTTTGTTGGAAGTACCCATCTGGTTCTCTAAATTGATGTTGTGTAACAAGACTAATGGTTGAGACACGTAAGCACTGTGATTATCCATGATTAAAGTATCAAGGACAGAACGAAAAAAGATTTGAAAGGACAAGTCAAAGATCAACAACTCCAGATATGTTTTTAGGACGGATTTGTCAAACAAAAATGGTCAACGGATATGTTTAATAAAATGGTCTAACGGATATGTGAAGTCAAAGAAAGTCAAACAGATATCTTTAGTCAACATATATGTCCACCAAGAGTATATGTCTTAACGTATAACATATATTGCATATATGTTATGTGCCGTATATGTTGTGCGCCACAGACATATACGCTGCTTGATATATGCGCTAAGAAACATCAAGAAAAATTTTTGACATTTTGGACATGAAAATGATGATGAAATGAGATGAATTTTTGTAGGGTTTGTCACGGATGTGTAAAGAATAATTGGTGAATTTTTGAAGAACTTTGAACAGTGAAAAATGAAGATGGAGAGAAAAGACTAGAAATCTTGCATCTTCCAAGCGAATAACGAGCCTAAATGCTCTGATACCACTTGAAAAGACGTTTTATGTTGACGTAAAATGTACGTAAGGATCGGAAATGCTATCGCTCAAGCCTTGAGGTGCGGAAAACAACAAGGACGGAAGAACACAAGAAACGTTAAGCACGTCTTCATTAATATAAAAATGGATTACGAAAGATATGTCCTGACAAGGCACTTTCTCTCTCTACTCTCTCTCTCTAGAATCTGACATTAATGATGAAAGAACTTGTGAAGGTGACTTGAACACTCCTAAGGATCTGAAATGTTATCGCTTATATCTCAAGGTGCAGAAAACAACGAGATTGGAAGATAACAAGTTCTTTCAAGTGGTATCAGAGCCTTTTGGCTCATTATTCGCTTAGATATAACAAGTTTTCTACTCATTTCTTTCTATCTTCAATTCTGACCGTCTAAATTCCTTCAATTTCTCACTAAGTGTTCCTAATACCTTCATGTCAAACCCTTCAAAGTTTCATTCAATTTCATCATCATTTTCTTAATCAAATTGTCAAAATTTCATCATGAACTTTCTGAGCGCATATGTTATTTTCACGGATATGTTCTTGGCGTATTTGTAATACGGCACATAACTTATACGCCGTATATGTTACACATTGAAAACATATACGTTTGATACATATCCGTTAACTGAGTTGGTGTTGACTTGTTGACTATTCAGACATATCCGTTGACCAAATCACTAGACTTATCCGTTAACCATCTTGTGACTTAACCGTTGACTCATTCCAAAACATTTCAGGTGTTTGACTTGTGTCTTGTTCGTTCATTGATTCACTATCATGGATAACCTAAGTACCTATGTGTCTCAACCCTCTACCCAACTTCAAAATATCAACGTAGAGAATGAAATGGGGACTTCAAACAAACCCCCAAAGCTTCTCTGAATGGAAGATTACCCATCGTGGGCAGATAAATTTGAAACATATGTCCAAGCATTGAACTATGAAACGTGGACTGCGATGGAAGAGGAGTATATTATTTCTAAAAATGAGAATGGAAGAAACTATCGTTTGTCACAAATCGAGGAACGTGACAAGGCTTCATTCTTGAAGGAAAATAAAATGTTGAATATGTTTCAGCAAGCTATCAAGGCTCAAATCTTCCATCTTCTACAGCATAACGGTTCATGTTACTCGATCTGGCAGGCTTTGTTGAACAAGGATAGAGGAAATCCCGACATGAGGAAGAGTAAAACGGCTTTACTCAAGAAAGAGTTTGAAATTTTCACACTGGTCAACGGAGAATCCTTTGCTCAACTGGTTGAGCGTTACTGTCATCTTGTCAATGAGATGAAAAGACTTGGAATTGACAAGCCGGAGTATGAGTATATAGATAAACTTGTTGATGCATTACCAAAAGAATGGGGCACATTCATCATGATACAGCAATCAAACCCATTTACTTTTGCTCGAATCAATCTAGCAAGGTGTAGCGAGAAGCTCGAAGCACATGAACTGGAGTTGAGGAAGAAACAAAAGATGAAATTTACTGTGGTTTCACAAGATATAGGACTCTACTACAAGAGTTCTCAATCAGTAGTATCTTCTAGTCCTAAGATACCACCCGCTTTCTGTGCTGAACAAACAGGACAGGCCTTCGTGAAAAATGTCCCTACTACTCCACAATTCAGTAGTAGCTGTTCTTGCACTGTTCCAATACCTCAAGCATCTACTTTAAGCACACAAGCATCGAATCTTGATGTTCTCCAATGCAATATCGCTGTGAACTTGAAGAATGCGGGTGGCCAGACCACTGAATTCGTCAAAGAACATATGGCATTTCTGGGATCGGTCTTAGAGTCATATGATTGTTTGGTTTCTAGGAGGATTGGCAACTATAACATGACTAAAGAGGATTACGACCAAATAGATCCGGAAGAGATGGAGATGATTGACATTAGAAGTTGTATGGCGAGTGTAATCCGTAGAGCCCAACGTTTCAAAGAGACTACCAGGAAAAATGTGTCGGATGGATCAACTTCAAAGCTTGGCTTTGATAAATCAAAGGTTAGGTGTTTCCGATGCAAGAAGAAAGGGCATTTCAAGAGGGAGTGTACTAGTAAGATTATGGATGATAACAGGACAAATCCTTTTGGTAGGAATTACTATAAGCAGGCCATATATCATCGTCCCACACAGAGCGAGACTGAAACTTTCAAAGGTAAGAAACATACTGAGGCTTCCACGTCACAACAAAAAGCTGCTACTGCTCAAATGGATGAAGGTTTCAACTAGAACTCGGTATTTCAATCAAACATGGCAGACGAAGTTGATTATGGTGAACATGTTGAAAAGGTGTAAAAGGTAGAGGAAAAGGTCATAGTTGAAAAGGACAAAGTTGTGATGGTTGAGAATGAGGATAAGGGTTTAGAAAATGATATGAATGAGTTGTTTGTTACTGAGGACAAACAAAGTGAGGAGGATGATCAAGTTGTTGTTCATAAAGTTGATCAAGATGATGAGCTTCCAAGAACTTATGACAAAATTCATAAGGTTCCTTCCAATTATCTTACTTCTTTATTTCCCCTTGACATTATTGAGAGTTTTGCAGGATGGTTTAATGGTGAGGAAGTACCACACGGTAAGATTGACTTTGGAGAAGAATATGTGGAGGAACCAACTACTGTGGAGGAACAAATCGCTATGGAGGAGGTAAAGAAAGTAGCTGAAGAAAAGGTTCAAGAGGAACTTGATGAAGGAATAGTTTAAGAGATAGCTGACAAAGATTCTGAGATATCGAATGAAGAAAGCTTACCAACAGAACATACATTCATGGCCAACCAGGTAACTCTAAATTCTAATGTGAGTGAAAAATGCGAGTTACCGAATGTTAATTCAAAGATCTAGAAATTAGATAATTGAAAAGACATTATAATAATGTTTTGTTGGATCTTAAATATGTAAAAGAGGCATATGCTAAACTACAAACGTGTAAAGAAGCTTTGGGAGAAAATCCTACAAGATGAAAAGACCATCTTGATGCTTAAGCACACGGTTGAAGACAAGAAAATAGCCATCAACAGACATATTGATGAGAATGCAGCTCTCAAACTTGAGCTACAAACGCTCAAGATTGAGACAGAGAGTAAAGTTGAAACTAGTTAGTTATGCTGCCTCATCATATGTTCTTGATCATATCATGCCTAGAAACTCTTCAAAACCTGAGGATGATGTGACTGAGAACAAAAAATCAAATGTGGATTATCATGTAGTTCCGCCACCCATGTGGAACGCTTATGTTCCTAAGAAACCGAATGGTTTCAAAATGGCGTTGAATGTGGAAGACAAAACTCCACTTCATGATATCACAATGCCTGTTGATGAAGAGATTGTTGCTTCTGAAAATGTTGATAATGATAGTTCGGGTTGTGATGGTCCAACTGGGATTAAGGTTGTTGGGACTGTTTTAGCCGAAGAACCAGTTAAAGTTCATGTGTCGGAAAAAGAAAATCTTGTTGAGTCAAAGAGATTTGCTACAACCAGTTTTTACCATAAGCAATCTCATCAAGTTAACAAACAGACACCGGTTAAGAGGATTGTGTTTGTTCATGGAAAAACTTCTGAGTCCGAGAAAGAGGCTGTTTTTAGAAACCAATCAAACCAAGAATTTTATCGGTTGAAATCCGAGCATGAAAGTGCTGAAACAGCACCTCAAATCACTAATTTTATTGATCAGAGGAGATGTTTCACTAAGTTTATTGATCGGAGGAATGTATTTTATGCGTGTCCCAAAAGATTCAAGCATGATCACGCTCGGTCTCAGAATTTTGTTTCCAAGAAACCAGGACTTGGTCATGTGGAAAAACCGTCGACTGTTTTAAAATCCGAGCATGTTAGGATTTTAAAACGTGAAGAGACTGTAAAGAGTGGGTGTGTGAAAACTGAAAGTGTTAAAACTACACCATCTACTTTTTACATCAAGAAACAAAATGTTGGTCAGAACTGGGTGGCAAAGCCGTGTCAAAAGAAAAGCCATCGAGTTTTGAAGAGGAAAAATCTGTATCTGATTCACATTTATCAAATTGTGATTTACCCAAGTGAATCAGATATAGACAATGTGAAAATGTTGTACAAGAAATTTAAGCAATCCAAGACCAAGAAGGCTTGGGTTTCCTTATTTCAATAAACCTTTTGCTGATTGTGCAGGGGCTTCCAAGATCCCACGACTCGCATTGAATTATGGATAGTGGAGCCTCAAGGCACATCATGGGTACCCTTCACATACTCGAAAACGTTAGATCAATTCGAGGAGGGTATGTCGGCTTCGCAGGAAATCAGGGAGGATATATAGTGGGTGAGAAAACGTTGACCAACGGGAAAGTAACGTTTGACAAAGTGAATTATATTTCGGAGTTGGAGAACAATCTTTTCAGCATATCACAAATCTATGATAAGAGTTTCTCAACTCACTTCATTGACAAGGAGTTTATGATTTTGAAACCAGGATTCAAAATACCTGACGAGTGGATATTAATGCGAGCACCTCGCGAGAATGATCTCTATGTTCTTAGCATGTGTACAGCATCAACGTCTACTTCAACTGCTTAATGTTTCATATCCAAAGCATCAGAACGGGAGTCTATCTTGTGGCATCGAAGGATAGGTCACATCAATGTGAGGAAGATGAATCATTTGGTTCATAACAATTTGGCCGAGGGAGTTAATCTAAGAAGTTTCTATTTGAATGAAGAATGTATAGATTGCAAGAAGGGAAAACAAACGAAGAAACTGTCACACCCCGGTCGTAATGGCGGAAAACCGAGGCGTGGCGACTAGGTCGTGATTGATTGAGCACAATAGTATAAAAGTCTAAATGCATAAACATAACCAAACTGTCAAATATTACATCATCCAGGTAACATGAAACAAATTGTTTTAATACAAAATATCAAGTTTCCAAACAACTCCTAGCCTAGCCTTCATCTCTCTAAGGCCTCTATCAGCTATTAGCTACTTCCTGCTTCATTTCCTGAAAACATGTAATAAAACGTCAACTACAAAAAGTAGATGAGTGAATTCATAGGTTAACTAATACTGTAGTGATAAGCCCTACACAAGCGTACTAGGCTAAGTTGTAGGGGTTTATATATAGGGTGTACCATCGGCTAACCCACCACTCCTACAACTTATCCTACTATGCTTGGTATGCTTATCATCTCAACTGAATCTGCAAGAGTTTCGTATAAAGATTCCAATTATTGTTTCCATGCATGCAGGAGGAACGGTATCAAGGATATATGTATAAGATACCCAAGAATCATATGTAACCATGCCATGATGAAAAACGATAATGATGCATAATGATCACACAAGACCTGACATCGACCCCACACAAGACCACACTATGCTACTTGATTTCCTTGATGGTAACCCAAATCGATCACTTTGGGTACCATGAGAGAATTCTAAAGCGTACTTTAGTATCTCTTGGATTCCTAATCGATCACTTAGGAGATCCTTCGGATCCTTAATCGAACACTTAAGAGATCCTTCGGATTCTTAATCGAACACTTAAGAACCCCATAGGTCACGTGTATTCTAAATCGATCACTTTAGAATCCCACATCTAGTGACGGCCTGTCTACCAATCGACCACTTGGAGATCAAACCTATGCACTATTGTGACCTATATTGCCACTGTTCACACGATCACCAGACTGACCAATGAATAATGTGTTTTCATGATAAAGTATAACGGGTACATGACTTTGATTTCCAAACGTCCAATGTTCCCTAAACGCTGAGTGATTCCCATATTTACTCCTGAATATTTGATTATGCATACACAACTTCCGAGAAAGTTAAGGTACGCGTAACCTGCCATGATTACTTGTTTTCCCAATGTTCATTGTTTGCAAAAGATTTGTCAAGTGTTTATGATAAGTAATGTTTGAATAAATGTGTTTTGTCAAAACGTGTACATTTACCATGTTTTCACCCCCAATGATTTGAAAGGCTTTAAAAGAAAAATGGGGGCTATGAACTCACCTTGTTGACTAGGTGTGGTTGCTAGGGCGGTCGGGTGCTGTCAAACGTCGATCCTCTAAGTCTAGACAAGGACATAATAAGTTAACAACGCAGTTTAAGTCTAAGAGTGTAAGCCTTACACGATCTCGAGCAAAAACTAGGTTTTAAAGACGAAACAGCTTGGTTCTGACCTGATTCGATCGAATAGGAACACATTCGATCGAATAGACACACATTCGATCGAATAGACACACATTCGATCGAATAGACACACATTCGATCGAATAGACACACATTCGATCGAATAGACACACATTCGATCGAATAGAAACGCATTCGATCGAATAGACAGACGTTCGATCGAATACGAAGCTCATTCGGTCGAATGAGTTGGAGACCATTCGGTTGCTTTCCTATTCGGTCGACTGGACTGGTTCGATCGACACATTCGATCGAATGAACTGATTCGATCGACTGGTTCGATCGAATGAACTGATTCGATCGACTGAAAGCTGGGCGACGGAGATACCCACGGGTTTTCCAGATTTTCCAGATTTTTGACCCAAAATCGAAGTTTTTGACATGGAAATGCTCGGGATTGAAAGGGGTATCGATTCCTAGTACTTTTAAACACAAAAGCTTGCATTTTGACACCAAAAATGACGGTTTTTGACCAAGAACACACTTGACACAAAAGTCGGAGTTTTTGCTCGATTCGGGGCGGGTTTTGGTTGTAAAAACGTATGATTTTCAAGAAGATCTTACCGACAACAACGATAAACAGATTGGTGGACTCGAATCTTAGATTGGATGACTTTCTCTCACTACTCTCTCTCTAGAAGTGGGAGTGTTTGGGTGGGAAGTGTTGGTGGAAATGAAAGAGATGGTGTAAGAATACTTGATTTTCCGCTTAAATACTCGGGTGACTCGGGTTCGGGTTTAGGCTACCGACGGGTCAAGACTAGTCGAGTTCATAAGTTTTTAAACAAACTAAAACTTTTTCAGCAAAACTTTTATAAACCATTTTCCGAATAATTATTTAAAATCTTTTTTTTTTTTTTTTTTTAAATAAGAACATTTTATTTTTTTCAAAAGCATAAAAATTAATATTTTCCAGGCGTAAATGTCGTTTTATAAAATAAACATTTCAAATGATAAAAGCAGATTTCTCCAATGATATGGGTTCCGAACTTATCGTCCAGAACCCCAAAGTGTATAGTTTCCGATGATTCCTTGATTTTTGTCTACCAGTCAAATTCCAGGGCGTTACATCCTCCCCAACTTAGGGGAATTTCGTCCCGAAATTTAGCTTTTTAGTATACTTGATGCATCGATGATTAAGATTACATGATCCCATGATGACCACTATGCGCCACCACTTCTAATATTCGTCTCAGGCACCACCCAAATCAAGCCGAAGGGGCTTATATATAGGGTGTACCAGCGGCTAACCCACCACTCCTTCAACCTTACTTGGGTGTTTCCTTCGACTCCTATTAGATCAATGACACACAGGACGACACACTATTTTCCACTACGAGGCATCATCCTCAAGCTTTACATCAGACATATTCATTTCGGATTGAAGGGGTTTATATATAGGGTGTACCAGCGGCTAACCCACCACTCCTTCAATCTTCCGCGAATATTACCCTCGGTAATTCTTGAATTCAATGTCTCACAGCTGCCACGCTAACTATAAGTCCCTAATTCCAGGTTTCGCTTCAGACATATTCAACTCGTGCCGAAGAGGTTTATATATAGGGTGTACCAGCGGCTAACCCACCACTTCTTCAACCTTTGTCGAATATTTCTCTACACGAACCTTGAGTTCACGACTTCTAGTTACACAATAGCATATTGCTTATACACGTATACACCTGTGACCTTGATGTAATTATATTCCGGACTATAATTACGAGCTCACCTTGTATCAATGTATAAGCTCTATTGTGTGCGGCTAGAAAATTTGACACGACACCACACACATACACACAACCATGCTCCATGAATGCAAGAATGAATGACAAATTTTTGGCTTAAATAATGTATAAATTTCCCCAAAATTCATATGATTGAGTAGATATGACTTGTGCTCCCAGCATGAGCCCTGAGTAGCCAAATTTGTGGATGCAAATAAAAGAATACTTATAAGCATAATAAGGCAACACGATATTCATTGAATAACACAATTATTTGATACATGCTGCAAATGTTATATTGACTTCTAGACAATAGATTACAAGAATAGAGACTAAGAGAACAGATGAGGGTATTTCTCCTTCATTTGATCTTCGCGTTCCCATGTAAACTCGGGTCCGCGTTTGTTATTCCATCGAACATTCACAAGCGGTATGCGGCTACGCTTGGTCTTCTTGACCTCGCGATCCAAGATTTCGACGGGTTCTTCAACAAAAAGCAGATTGTCGTTAATTCGAACCTCGTCGACGGGAATGAGAAGGGCCTCGTCAACAAGACACTTCTTTAACTGCGAAACATGAAAAACATTGTGAACTCTACCGAGTTCCGGCGGCAGCTCAAGACGATAGGCAACTGGTCCGATCCTTTCAAGGATTTTGAATGGTCCAACATACCTAGGAGCGAACTTTCCCTTCTTCCCGAAACGGACTACGCCCTTCCAGGGGGAAACTTTCAGCAGAACACGGTCACCAACTTGAAACTCGAGTGGCTTGCGTCGTTTGTCTGCGTAGTACTTATGCCGACAACGGGCGTCTTTGAGTCGCTGTTGAATGATAGCGATTTGATCGGTTGTTTCCTGTATTAGTTCCGGGCCGATGATCTGTGAATCCCCGGTCTCGGACCAACACAAGGGTGAGCGACACTTGCGACCGTAAAGAGCTTCAAACGGCGCGCATTTAATAGAAGAGTGGTAACTATTGTTGTAAGAAAATTCTGCCAGCGGCAGATGAGCTTCCCAACTATTACCGAATTCAAGGATACAAGCTCTCAACATGTCCTCTAGGGTTTGTATGGTCCTCTCGCTCTGCCCATCAGTTTCTGGATGATAGGAAGAGCTAAGCTTCACACTTGTCCCAAAGGCCTTTTGCAAAGATTTCCAGAACCTGGAAGAAAAACTGCTGTCGCGATCAGACGTAATGCCCTTAGGCACACCATGACGGGAAACGATCTCACGAATGTATATCCGCGCCAACTTTTCCGTAGTGTAGTCCTCACGAACCGGGATAAAGTGAGCGGATTTAGTTAGAATGTCCACAATAACCCAAATTGAGTCATGACCGCTAGGCGTCCGCGGTAGCTTGGTGATGAAATCCATAGCTAACTCTTCCCACTTCCACTGAGGAATAATAGGTTGCTGAAGCAGCCCAGACGGCCTTCGATGCTCTGTCTTGACTCGCGAACAAGTCAAACATCTCATCACGTATAAAGCGATGTCTTTCTTCATCCCGGGCCACCAATATTGAGGTTTAAGATCTTGATACATTTTGCTGCTGCCGGGATGAATCGAGTATCTGGACTTGTGGGCTTCACTTAGAATAAGCGTTCGAAGAGGCTCAGAGTTTGGGATCCATGCTCGATCAAGAAAATAGAGGATGCCGTCCAACTTGGTTTCGAATTTCTGTTCGGCTCCACACGACAAAACGCCCTTGAGATCTCCATTCACAAGCGCCTGATTCTGAGCTTCGCGAATTAAGGAGGGAAGATTGGATTGAATTCGAATAGAGTGCAGCTGGGTCCTTTCTTTACGACTCAATGCGTCAGCCACCACATTAGCCTTTCCCGGGTGGTAGCGGATTTCACAATCGTAATCGCTGAGAAGTTCGACCCAGCGTCGCTGCCTCATGTTCAACTCTTTCTGATGGAGGATGTGCTGCAAGCTCTTGTGGTCGGTAAAGATGACACACTTCGTGCCGTACAGGTAGTGTCTCCAGATTTTTAAGGCAAACACCACAGCACCCAACTCGAGGTCATGCGTGGCGTAGTTCTTTTCGTGCACCTTGAGTTGTCGAGAAGCGTAAGCGATGACCTTCCCTCGTTGCATTAAAACGCAACCGAGGCCTTGATTTGAAGCATCGCAATAAACGGTAAAGTCATCGTCACCTTCCGGAAGCGATAGAATCGGTGCACGGCAAAGTTTATTCTTCAGAGTTTGGAAGGCTTCCTCTTGATCTCGTCCCCACACGAAGGGTTCTCCCTTCTGAGTCAGAGTGGTCAAAGGCAAGGCAATCCTGGAGAAGTTTGAGATAAATCGGCGGTAGTAACCAGCCAATCCAAGAAATGAACGGATTTCGGTAGGTGTTTTAGGCGCTACCCAATTTCTGATGGCTTCTACCTTGGCAGGGTCGACGTGTATGCCGTCGACATTGATAACATGTCCCAAGAATTGAACTTCCTTTAGCCAAAATTCGCACTTGGAGAACTTGGCATATAGTTGTTCCTTCCTGAGAAGCTCCAAAATAAGCCTGAGATGAAGCTCATGATCGGTCCTCGAACGAGAATAAATGAGAATATCGTCTATGAAAACAATGACAAACTGGTCGAGATATGGACGGCAAACGCGATTCATCAGATCCATGAAAATGGCGGGGGCATTGGTCATTCCAAAAGGCATAACCATGAACTCGTAATGACCGTAACGAGTTCGGAACGCAGTTTTCGGGATATCCTCTTCCAGAACACGCAATTGATGGTAACCAGAACGCAGATCGATCTTAGAGAAAAACGTAGCACCCTGAAGCTGATCAAAGAGATCATCAATTCTCGGTAACGGGTACCGGTTTTTGATGGTCAGTTTATTAAGCTCCCGATAGTCAATGCACATACGGAAAGTCCCATCCTTCTTTTTGACGAAGAGTACTGGGGCTCCCCATGGAGACGAGCTAGGGCGAATGAATCCCTTGCCAAGAAGTTCTTGAAGCTGATTCGATAATTCTTGAAGTTCCAGCGGAGCTAGACGATAAGGAGACTTAGCAACAGGGAGAGCACCAGGAATAAGATCGATACGAAATTCCACCTGCCTGCTAGGAGGAAGTCCAGGCAGCTCATCGGGAAAAACATCAGAAAATTCACGCACGACAGGGAAGTCCTGCAGTCTCTTGACTTTGGATTCCTTGAGAGTAACACGGGCTAGAAATGCGGGATACTTCTTTTGAAGGTACCGACTGGCTTTTAAGCAAGAAACGATTCTTAGGCATCCACCCGACCTATCCCCTTGAATGGTTAGAATTTCACCAGAAGACAGAGGGATACGAATAAGTTTCTCGGCGCAGATTACTTCCGCGCGATTGCTAGACAGCCAGTCCATTCCCACAACTAGATCGAGCTTCCAAGACGAAAAGGTATAAGGTCAATACTGAACGATGTGGTGACAAGAGTAAGGGTGCAATATCGAATGACAGACCTCACTTGTGTGGACTCTCCACTAGCAAGTTCAACAACCAAGGCAGGTTCCAACTCGGAAATTTTTAATTTCAGCAAAGGAACCAATTCGCAAGAGACAAAACTCCTATCAGCTCCTGTATCAAATAGGACAGACACCCAATTGTTGTTAAGAGTAAACGTACCAGTAATAACATCGGGGTTTTGGCGTGCTTCGGCAGCTCCAATGGTGAAGGCCCTCCCGCGAGCCGGAGGAACGTTGGTGACGCGAGGGCATCGATTTCTGTAATGGTCCATCGCGCCACACTCGAAGCAGCCTCGAGCAGGGTTAGGCTGAGGGTTAGCATTCCCCACAGCCAATTGGTTGCCAGGACTCCTGCAGCGCTCCACCAGGTGTCCGAATCGTCCACAATTTGTGCACTTGCGGCACAACTCACTTGTTGGGTGATGATAAGAACATAAGTTGCACTTGGGATGCGGCCCAGTATATTCCTTTCTCGGTCTTCCCTGAACTGTTGCGGCTGAAACGGGGGCCATGGAGTTGATAGGCGTAGCACCAGTGATCGCAGTTAAGTAGGTCGCTTTCCGCTTCCTATTGTTCCCCTTTTTCGCTTTCCCATCGGAAGATTTGCCCTTATCCTGATGCAAAACACCGGACCTGAGCTGTTCCCTGGTCAAACGGGCAGTGAGATCGATCACTGCCTTAAGTGTAGTGGGGTCAACTGCAACCGCAATGCCCCTCATAGAGTCCGGAAGACCGCTGATGTATTGCTCGACAGCGCGAGAAGCTGGGGTAACCATGTGGGGCACCAATAGGGAGAGTTCATGAAATCTCTCCGTGTACTTCATGTGATCGGCGCCCTTCATCGTGTGCGCCCTAAACTCAGCCTCCAATTTCTGGAGTTCGGTTCTCGGAACGAACTCCTGCGTGACTAGCTCAACAAACTCGGCCCAGGGCAAGGCTAAGACCGCGTCTCGCCCCCTGGTTCTAATCTCGATATTCCACCACGTGAGAGCCCGTTTGTGGAACATACTCGCCGCGAATTTGACCCTGAGTTCATCCGGGCAAGAGCACATGTTGAATGAAGCTTCGACTTTCTCGAACCACTGGAGAAGACCAGCAGCTCCCTCGGATCCATTAAAGCTCGTAGGCCCAGTGTTAGTAAAAGCCTTATAGAGCCTGTCGGCCTGAAGAGTAGGATTCGGTTCTGGGGCTTGTGGCGCACCCGAGGTTCCTTCTTGCCTTAGGTTGTTAACCAGACCCGGAAGAACTGCTGCAATTTGCTGCGCTATGATGGCAGCGAGGTCAGCAGGGTCAGCATTAACGGACGAGCGACGAGGAGGCATTCTGAAAAAGAAAAAGAACGCGCAAGAATGATACCGGGAATAAGAATAACAGGATAAGGAATAGCCAAAGAATACATCGCTACGATAGACACAATTAAAGATGCAGCACATAAGCACATAGCAAGCACATAAGTGTGGGCGTGTGATAGTGATGCATGAATTATCTAGAGTTAAGGGTCCTAGGTTATAGTCTAGGTCGGTTTCCTAATTCCCTATAACATTGGCTCTGATACCAATCTGTCACACCCCGGTCGTAATGGCGGAAAACCGAGGCGTGGCGACTAGGTCGTGATTGATTGAGCACAATAGTATAAAAGTCTAAATGCATAAACATAACCAAACTGTCAAATATTACATCATCCAGGTAACATGAAACAAATTGTTTTAATACAAAATATCAAGTTTCCAAACAACTCCTAGCCTAGCCTTCATCTCTCTAAGGCCTCTATCAGCTATTAGCTACTTCCTGCTTCATTTCCTGAAAACATGTAATAAAACGTCAACTACAAAAAGTAGATG